>NC_057408.1:26655445-26719669 GCF_019320065.1 Cervus canadensis | reverse complement strand
AAAGGATCTGAATAGACAAATGACAACATGAAGAAGTCTCAGTATCATTACCAAGACAGAGATGCAAATCAAGCCGTGATGAGATACCAACTCAGACAGAGTAGAATGGCCGTATTCAAGGCCATATTAAAAAGTGTTGATGAGGTTGTGAAGATACTGGAGTCCTAATATCCTGCTGGTAGGAATATAAAATGATGTAGCTATATTAGACTTTGACAGCTTCTCAAAATATTAACAGAGCATTCCCATGACCCAATCATTCCTAGATATTTACCCCAGAGGTATGAAAATGTGTTCACACAAAAATGTGCACACAGATGATAACAAAAGCATTATCTATAATGACTAAAAAGAGGAAATCTAAATGCCGTAACTGTTGAATGGATAAAATTGTGGTATAGCAATACAATGGAATACTGTTTGGGAATAAAAAGAAATGGAGCCACCATATAAAATCCTATGGTATGGATAACCCTTGAAAACATAATGCTAAGTGAAAGAAATGCAATTTTTCCGTGAAAGAAATAAGCTGGACTTCATTAAAATTAAAAAAACTTTTGCTCTAAAAAGACAATATCAAGAGACTGGAGACAATGTTTGAAAAGACACATTCAATAAAGAACTGTTATCCAAAATACACAAAGAACTCTTAAAAGTCAATAGTAAGAAAAAAACCTGGCTAAAATTACAGCAAATGATCTGAACAGGCACCTCACCAAAGACGATATGCACATGGCAAATAAGCATAGTAATAGATGCGTTATATCACATGCTACCAGGAAAATTGAAATTAAAAACAATGAGATATGAATATCCAGACAGTGAAATATTCAGTGGTAAACAAAAAAGCTATCAAGCTCTGGAAAGATATGTAAGAAACATAAATATTACATGTATCTAAAGTGAAAGAAGCCAATGTGAAAAGCCTAGACACTATTTGACTCCAATTATATGACAATCTGGAAAAGGTGAAACTATTCAGACAGTTAGGAGATCAGTGGTTACCAAGGCTTGGTGGGGTGGAGGGAGGCGTGAACAGGCACAGACACTTTTTAGGGCAGTGAAGCTACTCTGTATGATATTATATTTATGGACATCAGCCATTATACATTTGTCTAAATTCACACAGTGCACAACACTAAGAGTGAGCTTTAATGTGAATCAAAATGTAATTACAATGTGTCAGTGTAGATTTATTAATTGTAACAAATATACCATTCTGATGGGGGATGCCGTTGATAGGCTAGACAGTGCATTTGTGGGGTCACAGGCTATGGGAAGTCTCCACCGCTTCCACTTAATTGTGAGGCAGACCTTAAACTGCCTTAGAAAAATAAACTCATTAAAAAAATTAAAAAGCCCCACAGAAACAGAAATAAAAGACAGCTGAATGTACCTCTTCATTTAAACCCATGAAACCTGAGAAAGACTGACTTTCCTGGGATCTTGGACCTTGCTCTGATTTAGGTGAAGGAGATGAGCTGACATGCAAAACTTCTTAGGACGGCTAGGCAATCATGCTCAGCGGCCACTCTGGAAGAGCACCGCAAAATGCCCCCAGGTGGAAATTGAGCATCTAGAGTGTGGACATTAGTGTGGAGAGTATGAAGGTGCTGCAGTGGAAGGAACTAGGGCAAAGGCTAAGTGATGAATCAGAATTCTGACAAGAGAGAATATTCTACGATCTCTTCACATTTACCTGAATGCCTAATTAGAATAGATATGATAGGTGAACTGGCCGTTTTGGCCTTACCCTTTACACAGAAAGTCTTAAATTCTACTCTTGTCTAGCTTTAATCATTTATAATAAATAGGGAACATTTAAATTGCCCAGTCTTCCTAAGTAGCCAACACAGAAGCAGTACAGAGGGCTTCCCTGGCAGCTCAGTGGCAATGGATCTGCCTGCCAATGCAGGAGACGTGGGTTCGATTCCTGAAGTTTTGATTGTAAAAACTATCTTTGTGGTAGGCTTGTCTGGGGAGTTCATCAGGCGTATGGCTTTGTATATTAGCAGATGTATCAAAAACTAAGCAACGTATCTCCTTTAATCACCTAACTAGCTGAATGGGAAAGATTATATAGGAAGTATTCAGACAAGGGGACTTGCAAGCCATTATAGTCCTGATTAAGTTTTTTTTCATCATGAATTGTGGAGTCCAGCCAGAACAATTTACATTCTAGGGGACTGAATTCTGGGCTTCCCAGGCGGCACTAGCGGTAAAGAACTGGCCTGCCAATGCAGGAGGCATGAGAGATGAGGGTTCGATCCCTGGGTCAGGAAGATCCCCTGGAGGAGAGCATGGCAATCCACTCCCGTCTTCTTGCCTGGAGAATCTCCTGGTCTGTGTTCACCATAACACCACAAGGATATTTGAATTTGCTGCCCTGTTGCCATTATCTGGTCAAGAAGGTCTTGGGCTTCACAGTTATTCAGAGTCATTTGTTAGTAAATCGCACTGATAATATCATTAAAGCGGACTTGGTGCATGGAACACTGAGGATTGTAGTCATCTAAGTGACAAATGGAAGCTTTCTGATAAATTCAGCTTATATCCAAGGCTTATATCAAACTGTGAAATTCTTGGAGCAACCATGGCCATTCTTCAAACTCTAAAACATATGTTATTTCCCACTGACCCTGTCACCAGGCAAAAATCTCAGAGACTAGCAAGTTGTTCAGATGTTTTATTTAGGAATTCTGTTGATCCCTATTCCCAAGGGACAGAAAGATGCCTCAATATAAATGAAGGCTGGGCTGAAACAAGCATTTAAAGTTTTACAAAGCACTGTGGCTTACGCAGTGCTAGTAGGTTCTTAAGAACAGTCAGTGGGGTATGGGTAGCATAAGCAGAATAAGCACAAACTGTGGTCCTGAGCAAATTGGGTAAAGTTACCAGAAGAGAGCTTTCGGGGTTTACAGTCAAAAGCTGCCTAAAGCAGTGCCTCAGCATAGCTCAAGTGAAAGACAATTGCTAGCTTCTTCCTGGAGGGAAGCAGATGCCCCTAGGCAACAGAAGGGTATCAGGAAAGTCAGAGGTCAGAACACTGAGCTGGGTGAAGTCAGAGAGACATTTGTGCAGAGGGAGAAAATAGGCCAGCAGAATCTACTGTTGAAGTTGTCAACTGAAAACTAGCACTTGCCTTCTACCTACAAAGGTCCCTATAGCCAAAGCTATGGTTTTTCCAGTAGTCATGTATGGATGTAAGAGTTGGACCATAAAGAAGACTGAGCACTGAAGAACTGATGTTTTCAAGCTTTGGTTGCTGGAGAAGACTCTTGAGGACAGTCAGACACGACTGAGCGGCAAAACAACAACAAATATACCTCCACAAGGTTTAAACCACACAAGCTCCTGCCCTTTAACCCTCTCTGAGAGGAGCTCAGGGTGGAGATCAGAAACGAAACGCCCCATGCTCTGGGAACCTGGCAGGACAGATCTTCAGATAGACATTTTCAGGGGTTGATTTTATGATCCTAATTCTCGCATCTCCTCATATCTAGAAAACCAAAATCCCTTCATGGTGATCAGCTCCTTGCAACTAGCAGAAAACCTTGATTGCATTGAACTCCCCCTTCACCAAAATCTTATATACCTCACCTTTCCCCGCTGCCTCTTTGGAGCAGTTCCTTGGAGATATCTGAGGTGCTCTCTCCAGGGCTGCAGTTCTCATTTTGCCCCAAATAAAACTTAACTCGCAAATCTCATGTTGAGCATGTTTTAAGTCAGCAAGGTGTACTCCTGAGAGAAGCTAAGGAGGTTGCACCCATGTGTGAACAGTTTGTGTTGCTGCTGGTGCAGACAACTGGGCAGCCCCTGAAAGACCTCCCTTCTCTCATGACTCTGGTTCTTTGATGAGGGATTCTGGGCTGAAAGTAGATGTTTGCCAATCAGTAACATGCCCCGGAGAAGGTGAAAGTGATGGAAGAAGAGATGAGTTAGCACAGAGGGTGAGACAGAAGAAGGAATCCAGTGTCAAGCCCTCTTTGGAAGACTGCAATATTTACTCTATCTTAAAGTGAAAGTGAAGTCTCTCAGTCATGTCCAACTCTTTGCGACCTCATGGACTGTAGCCTACCAGGCTCCTCCATCCATGGGATTCTCCAGGCAAGAATACTGGAGTGGGTTACCATTTCCTTCTCCATTACTCTATCTTAGGCAGTAGCAAATGACCTTGCTCTGAGCTCAGTCAAATGAGCTGAGCTCATAGATAATAAAGCAAAAATATCTGGTTAATTCAATTAAGGAAGATTCTATGGGTAATTGGAGAGCTAAAGTGAGCCACAAGGATACTCACCTTAAAGCCACGTTTCCAACTTGGCACGGGATTTGAATGCTAGAGTACAAACCTTTGGCTTCCCAGGTTGTGCTAGTGGTAAAGAATTGGCCTGCCAATGCAGGAGACGTAAGAGACACAGGTTCAATTCCTGTGTTGTAAGATCCTCTGGAGAAGGGAATGGCTACCCACTCCAGTATTCTTGCCAGGAGAATCCCATGGACAGAGGAGCCTGGCAGACTACAGTCCACAGGCTCACAAAGAGTTGGACATGACTGAAGCAGCTTAGCACAAACATACAAGCCTTAGGTCCCAAGACCCAGATGGGGGATACAGGGGCACTAGGGCTCAGCCATGTTGAGTGGGTTAAGAGACAACTAACTTCCCTTTCACCTACTATAACCATTAATGTAATAAAATAAACAAATCCCACCCCACCCCCCCCCAAAAAAAACCAAACAACAACAACAAAAAATACTATTTCAATGTCAATAGGAAAACATTTGAAAGTTACAGTAGCTAAAATGCCCTGAGGATGCCAACCGATGAAGAGCTGACAGATAGTTTATATTTTACTCTACAAAAAGCCCCTGGGGGTGGGCTACTATTGAGTATAACTGAGCTTAACATTTATCCCACCCTAGGTCAGTAAAGGAAATCTTCCTTAAGCATCGGACTTTGTCTGAAATTCAAGAGGCAGCACCACTGCAGTTAGGAGGGGTACCAAGCGAACCTATTAATTTTGCTTTGTTCAAACTCCTTTTCGTGATCACCTAGCTTTCTTGAATGGGCCTACTGGTTCTTACAAAATGAAATTGAATATGAAAGTTATAAGAAAGCATCCCCTGGTGCAATGATTCACAGCACAAACCAGGCTGGTAACATCCAAGTGTCTGTCTTGCAGAGTATGAAGGAGGGCATTTGCATATATATAGTGTGGTTCCTGGTAGAGCTCTCCTTGGAATTTTTGAAATTTGAGCCTGAATTGCAAACACATTTTACATGCTCACTTGGTGAAGGATGCAACCTATTTGTCACTTTCCGTGTTTATTCATTGCTACTGTGTTACTGTGAACGTGGTTTCACATGATCTTTGCAGAATTCTGAAATCCCAAAGGGGTAGGAGATCATTTTGACATAACTTTTTTGAGGGGACAGACTGATGGATAAAATATGATTATTGTCTTCTTTGGTCATGGTGTGGATGGATGGGTGTGTAGTTTTCAAGAAACACATTAATTTTGAAATATGTTTTAAAAGAGAAAGAAAGCCCTTTTCAAAAATAAGCATTATTAAGGTAATGACAGAAAGTCAAAGTGGTATTTCTCTCTATATTGATCCCTAAGCTTTATCAGTTGTGACTGACTTAGGAACACTGATTGTTTTTGGTAGAAATCAATTATCTTGAAGCATGTAAGGATAAACAAACATTTCCCTACTGAATTTGCTTTTCTTTTTCCAATTAGCTATCTTATATGCTTGCCGGTAATATAATTTCACTTTCCCTTACTTTCAACCATGCATAATTGGGTATACAAAAACTCCAACTATTCTCTACTTCCCAACTTTATACATAGTGTACACACAGCATTATTAAAAAATGGTTTATTACTTGTCGGGAGCCGTTATGGGAGGTCCCTCCCGTGACGAGGTCATGAAGAAAATACCGGGCAGGCAAGGCCGTCCGGGACCCCATCCATGACAAGGTCACGAGGAAAATACCTGACAGGCAAGGCCATCTAGGATAAGGGACCCTCCAGGTTGGCCTCGGCCTCTACCCTACCCCATATCCTCCCCCCTTTTCTGCTGTTGTTCTTGTTTGCCCTGCTGCGGATTCTTGTGTTGCCTGCCGAGAGCTCTCCTGCTCCTCTTTCACTGAATGAAGACCAACTTAAAACCCTAATTAATAAATCTCCTGGACGCTGGTACCCTATGAAGGGGCCAGGGATGAAGGAAATGCTTCAGTTCAAACCCTTTTGCTGGCATTCTGGCTTGTTTGATAAATGTGTGCTCTCATTCCACAAAATGCTCATGATTGTTCTAAACATCCTAAGCACAGTACGCTAACAAAAGAAACTATTAAGCACAGGTCCCTCCACGGGGTGAGAAAAGCCCCACAAATGTTATAACCACATATACGCCTAATAGAAAATAGTTTAGATAGAGATTAGCTGGCGACTTCTTGCAGGTAATTAACTTTTAGACTAAGAGCCTGTTTTGTGCCATATCTGCTGTTTTTGAAGTCCTCTGCATTTCTGTTCTGTAAAAAATGTAATCCTATCTAGTTCCCTTGGAGATGACACCTAATAGAAAGAAAATAGATTAACCACAAGAAAGACAGGGTCGGCTACTGAAGTTGCTTAAAGTTGCACCAGGTGCAAACCATAAATTGTCAACAGGCCTGAAAGCCAAAAGATATTATACATAGAGATTAACCATAAAAAAGGCCCTAATAGGCACAGAGCCCTTTGGGGGGTGAGGAAGCCCTATTAGAGAATACAAAAAATATCGTTCTAAAAGTTGTTATTGGATCAACGTTTGATTGATGTTAATGTGCTGAGGTTGTGCAGTGGACACTATTGTTAATATGGTTAAAGATATAGTAAAATAAGAGTTTAGCCCTAGTGTAAAAACAATAAGATAATTGTTAATTTTAACCAAGAGCGCTAATCAGGGGCTGCCTCACCAGAGCCACAGAGTCTTTGTGTGTTAAACTTTTTAGATAAATTTAGCTGAGAATTTCTGCAAAAAGACTGACTTTATGTTAACAGGATTGTATTTCTATTATGTTACAACTTGCTGTACCCTGAGACTGCCACTTTTCTGTTTTCTGCTAACCTCAAGGCCAGAAGATAATGTACAAAAAATCTATGGGAAAAGACTCTCATAAACAAAAATATACAGAACACACCTGGTTTCGTGAAGGACAAGCTGATATAATGTTAAACTAAGTCTGTGTGCTTATCTGCCCCTTAGAAATGTACCAACTTAGGGTATAAAGGCTACGGTGAAAAATAAATCAACTGCCAGGCTCTGCTGCATATTCCTGGTCTGGTCTCTTTCTTTCTCTTTCTCTCTCTCTCTCTCTCTCTCTCTCTCTCTCTCCCTAGCAGACTTGGCCCTATCAAGGCCAGTCCTACGTGTCTCTCTCTCACCGACGCCGTTCATCCTGAGGGTTCCCCTGGATCCTGCCGGGGCTGGACCCCGGCAATTACTGAGTGATTTTTTGTTACATTTCCTATAGCTTGCCTGGTCTTAGTTCTGTTCTTCCTTCTCTGTTGTTTCCTATCGTGGTGGTAGCTGTTCAGTCACTAAGCTGTGTCCGACTCTTTGCAATCCCACGGACTGCAGCATGCCAGACTCCTGTGTCCTCCACTATCTCCCAGAACTGGTTCAAATCTATGTCCATTGAGTTGGTAGGAAAATGTTGAGAATTTTTCAGACGACAGAAGAGCATCTAAGGTAAACCCTCAATTTCATGCTAAAAGCTTAAGAAATGATGCCTTTATAAGACTGGTTTAATTTTGTTCAGACTAGCTTAATTCTCATTGGGTGCTGCTTGATTTCCTTCATATCTAGTGTTGTGTGTGTGTTGGGGGGATAGGCATCCCTTTTTGACACCATAATTTGGTCAATTTACCTCACAAAATCACAATTTATGTTACAAACATAAAGGCAACAGGTGTATAGTGTACTCAAACCTCTCTCTTAAATATTTGTCTCCACCCTGTTATGTGGATCCAGAGGACATTAACCAAAGCTCTAGGAGATGATCTCACATACTGTTGTTGAAAAATTGAGTCTTCTGTCACAGGCACAGAAAAGCCACCAATTCTGGTAATTTTATTACCAACAATAGTTTGAGCAAAGCATTATCAATCCCCACAGCGAATGGAGCTTCTCATTAGATGTCAATAGCTGTGCATTCCCCTCATTTAAGGATTACATCATTTGCTGCAGAGACAGCCTAAGTACCTTTAAGTACAGGTTCAAACCAATTTAAATCTCTGCAGCCTTATTGTTTCCCATAAATTGAAGATTTTTCTACCTTGAGAAATAAGATCCAAAGTATGTATCTCTTAAAATTTGATGATGAAGTAAAAGTGGGGTCTTTCATGGGGCATCTGATCAAGGACTTTTCACTGATATGATTGTGGAAGATAATGCCTAGATGCAATTTGCGTACTTGTGAGTGTTGGTGGATTGAAGTACTGTCAGACTATTGTTTAAGCCATAGTATTTGCTATTGAAAAACTTTTAAGCTATGAACCTTGTCTAAATTGATAATGGCTCTTCTCAAAAATAACCACCAATGCAGTATATAAAAGGTATTGCCTAGTTGGTGGATGTCTGGCAGGAAGGTGACGAAGTTCACTGTGACTGTCCTGGGGCAATAATTTTGATCACTTTGCAGTGTTTTCTATAATTGCTGACACTCAAACACTATTTTACTCTGCCACGTAATAAAGTAAGGGTGCTTAATTCACTGGATAATAAAGCCTCAGGAAGCAAAAAGTCACTGAACTCTTAAACATAGATGACAGGTCACTGTATGATACTATTTATTCTTTGAGGAAAAAAAGTAATACTTTCTAAAAAATTACTACTATACCAAAATGTTAAAAACATAAAACTTTTTTTTTAAGAGTAAGTAGTTTTCAGAAGGGACAATAAGTTCCATTTTAACTTGGAATTAGTGTTATAAATATATGTCAATAATCCGAGTAACAGAGACTCACCAAATTGGAAGCATCTGGAGTATTGATTCTACATGGAGTATTGTGTATATCAATAAAAGACACTAAAAACTAAAATGACCTATTTCAACATCTTCATAGGAGCCTATGGCTGTGTGGAAGAGGGTTTTTGCATATTTGTGTGTACCTGTGTGTTTTGAGGGAACTAGACTGTGGAAAAGTCTTTGTTAAAGTACTTGACATTTTTTTAAAAAACTTTTTATTTTGTATTGGAATGCTGATTAACAATGTTGTGGTAGTTTCAGGTGACCAGCAACGGGACTCAGCCACACATGTACATGTATCTATTCTTCCCTAAACCAATAAGGACCTGCAGTATAGCACATGGAACTCAGCTCAGGTTATATGGCAGCCTGGATAGGATAGGAGCTTGGTTAAGATACTTGACAATTTTATATCCCATAAGTCAAAAGCTTTAAGTTGAAAATGAGCTACATGTTACTTGTTACAATTATTTGCCTTCTTTCTTACTCTTGATGAAAATTGAAGAGAGTTGGCTGTATGTCATCTCACTTAATTTCCAGGTTATCTTTGATTTTCTGGGTTTAAGATTTTCTTCTTTTTCCCTAAATATTTTAATCACTTTACCTTTTCTACTGTGAATTGTTTCTAAGTTTTCTAGATCTCTTCATGAAACTCTAAAGAACTGTGCACAAAAGTAGTTTCTCTCACCTTGGAAAATGTCAACTTGATTACCGTCCCTCTGACTCAGACTCAAGAGTTGGCTCATTAAGATTTCTAAATATTTTCACATGGATTGATGTCTAATCTCTGACTTTCCCATTACTGTAATTACCAGAGGAAATCCTGGGCTTGAGATTGATGTTGCAACTTGTGAGGGAAGGCAGCATCATTTATTGCATAGGAACGGTGGTAAAAGTTATGTCACAGATGAGAGCTATTTATTTCTAGACAAACCCAGCTCTTACAGATTGGAACATGAGGATCCAGCCATGGCCAAGGCCAGGTGGGCCTGTACAGTCAGAGGGCAGTGTGACTAGATAAAATGTAAGGTCCTGTATAACACCAAGAGTGTATTATTTGAAATACTGAAATACAGGGACTGTCATCTGAACCAGAGAATTTCAAGGACCAGAACTGGTGTAAGAACAAAACTGTGTGCTTGGCATCAGAAGGGTCAGGGGGTGGTTAGGTGCCTATGACCAGATCAGAGGCTCTTGAGATTTTGGTCAAAGTCTTTCAGAAAGGGAAGGGAGAGCTGATAAAAGATCCCTGAGGGACAGACTCACTGGCACTACATGTTGTGACAGTTCTAGGCAAATAGGATGGAAACAGATGGTATTTGTTATCATTTTTCACTTTCCTTAAAGAAAGCTAATTAAATTTTGCTTTCATAGCCCACAAGGTTTTAGTTAAAATGTCATTTGTAACAGAAAGGTATCTAAAATAAGTTATGGGCAAATTTTTTAAAAGGGTAGCCATACAATAGACAAGTTTCTTTTAGCTCTATTTCTGTGGTCTCTTGTGAAAAATAATAATATGAGAGTATCTTTAGTGCTATTTTATCTACAAGAGCTCTCATCTTAAATCAAGCTGCACTGACAACTCTTTTAGAAATCGGGGCTCTCCTCTATATAAAAATTTACAGGCAAATAAAGTCGCCCTGTCCTGTGCTTCATCACATTATTTACCATCATGAGTGAAAGTAACATGATCAGATTGTAACTACGATTTTACATTCTGGATTGCCCTGGGCATGGCCACGATGCCATGTACAAAAGCCTCTGGTACAAATCAAGCCACACTCTCCGAATTATCTCACCATGACGCCAAGTACAAGGGGAGGTGGAAGGACATCCCTGAAGGTGACTTTAGGGTTAAATCAGCTCACAGTGAGTCTTCAGTGTCTAAGAGTCTCCATAGTAATCTGAATCTATCCTCACATGCCATGGTGTTTATTCAAGTCATTTGAAATATATGCTACGTTGCCTATGACCTCAACAACCTACAACACACAAAATCCCTATTCATCTACCTGGCTTCCCTGATGGCTCAGTGGGTGAAGGATCTGCTTGCAATTCAGGAGACACAGGAGACCCATGTTCAATCCCTAGGTTGGGAAGATCCACTGGAGGAGGAAATGGCAACCCACTCCAGTGTTCTTGCCTGGAGAATCCCATGGACAGAGCAGCCTGGTGGGCTATAGTCCAAAGAGTCAGACACAACTGAGCACACACACATTCATTTATCACAGAATTGCTTCCTTCTTCCCTGCTCCTGTATGCTAATGGCATGGTTTGGTAAAGGATGAAATGCATATAATAGGAGAACACCAAGAAAACTTTGGCCTGTCTGAAATTTCAGAGTGCATTCTGACCCACTATCCTCTCCCTCTGCATGAGGAAGGTACTTTTCAACCAAGGAACCCCAAAAGCCCTTTTAATAATTACCTTGATATGTACACACTCCATCATTTACCTCTGCGTGTGACCACCATGCTCCAAACCATAAGGAGCTATTTTAGACTGAAAGGCATGAGGGACCATTCCATCAAGAAGAATACAGCAAATTTTCTCCCTGTTAGAAGCTGGAGGTATTACTCAAGCCTACTTTTATCAGCCATGGCTGCAGACATTACCTTTAAAGAGCACTTGGTTTCAGCTGGATGTAACCAAAGGAAAATGATTTTAAATCAAATAACAACAGGGTGTGGAAAACCTTGCCATCTGATAGATCTTGAGACACTATAATTTCAGAGCATGCTAACATCTTCAGTGCTGATAAGAATCGTCTCTGATAATCATGTGCCACAGAGAATTTCACATCCCAGGTTTAAAAATTGAAGAGGTCAAATCAAATTGAAGAGGTCACAGACATGAAAGTAATATGAAATTTGACCACACAAACTGGGAAATCAATCCATCTAGATTTTCTCAACTTCTTTTTTTTTTTTTTTCATATCCATTCAAGGTTTATTTTATTTTTTATGTGAATATAGGTTTTTTTTTTTTATTTATTTTTATTAGCTGGAGGCTAATTATAATATTGTAGTGGTTTTTGCCATACATTGACATGAATCAGCCATGGATTTACATGTGTTCCCCATCCTGATCCCCCCTCCCACCTCCCTCCCCATCCCATCCCTCTGGGTCTTCCCAGTGCACCAGCCCTGAGCACTTTGCTCATGGTATAAGTGTAAGAGACAAGAGTAAACCTTGCTTTTCTTCTATCCCTTTTGTTCATATTAAAGATACAGTAAGATTAAAAAAATGAGTGGTTAAAAATTACGTATGGATCTGTATTTTGCCATATTAGCAATACTGGCCAAAATACATGCTTGATGATTTTTACATTAGTAAAAGTAACGTTGAGTACTACCACTTGTCAAATTCTTGTTCAGCCTATTTACCACCACTCTCATCTTGGGGCATCTGTTAAACTGGGTTCCTTCAGGGATTCTCTGTTCTGTGGCTCTTACACACACACCATCTAATCCCAGGTCACACTGTTAATCCTCATTCATTCATTATTCACTTTACATATGGGTATGAAATGCCACGTGTTAGAAGGATATGCTATTTACTCTACAGGCATTTGTGAGCAAAGGCTTTCATAAATTAAATAGTCTCCATTCCAAGGGCTGTGAAGGTGCCACAGGCGAAGGGGGCCTGGTCCTGGCAGCCTCTCCGCAGAAGGGGAGGGAAGAGCACTCACAGAGTGCTCCAGGGATGAAGTCCTCCCTTAGCTGGCTATGAGACATGCTGCCCAGCACTGACCAGTCACAGGGCCCACCGTCATCTCAGAAACGGGGCTATTTTATGAACTGAGCTCTGTAACTACAGCAGGGAAGGTGAAGAAAAGGATGGGCCAACAATGCATGTCCTAGGGAGAGGCGGAAAGGGAGAGCTGATATTCAGTGGGTTAGAGTTTCAGTTTTGCAAAGAAAGAAAAGGTCCAGAGATATTTTGCCCAACTCTGTGCATGTGGCTAACAGTACAGTAGTGTACACCTAAAATGGTTAAGACAGTACATTTTATCTTGGGCTTTTTACAATAAAAACATAATGAACATCAAAAGATCAAGAGAGCACAGAATCACACTGATAGGAAGGCTAACGCATATTAGTACATGTTTACAGGTGGTGTTATGTGGTCACCTAAACTTTATATGTTGAAGTTCACAGCTCAGGCAGTAAAGAATCTGCCTGCAATGTACGAGACCAGGGTTTGATCCCTGGGTTGGGAAGATCCCCTGCAGAAGGGCATGGCAACCCACTCCAGTATTCCTGCCTGGAGAATCCCATAGACAGAGGAGCCTGGTGGGCTACGGCCCCTGGGGTCACAGAGAGTTGGATATGACTGAGCGACTTTCACTAACCCCAGTGCCTCAAAATAGTACTGGGAGATCGAGTCTTTAAAGAGATAATCAAAGTAAAATCAGCCTTTATGGTGGGCTCTAAACTAATATGAAGTTTGGACACAGAGCAGGAATGTAAGTACCCAGAGGAAAGACCATGTAAGAATATAGTGAGAAGGCAGCCATCTGCAAGCCAAGGAGAGATCCCTCAGAAGAACTCAAACCCACTGACACCTTCGTCTCGAACTTCTAGCCTTTCGAACGGTGAGAAAACTTGTTTAAACTGTAAACAGTCCCCAAAATGAATATGCCCCTAATATTAATAACTCCTATTTAGTGAGTAACTCCTATTTAGTGAATAATTGTCGCAAAGATCGGACACGATTGAACGACTTCACAGTGAATAATTTACTATTTGTTAGAGACTGTTCTCAACTCTTTAATCCACATCAGAGTCCTAGGAAATAGGTACAGTATTTTATTATACAAGGACATCATATAGACACAGGGAAGATTCAGATGTATTCTACTATGAAATGCCAGTTACTGTTTATAGACTTTTTGTTGTTCTTCAGTTACTCAGTAGTGTCCAACTCTTTGCATCCCCATGGACTGCACCACGCCAGGCTTCCCTATTCTTCACTATCTCCTGGAGTTTGGTCAGTCTCATGTCCATTGAGTCAGTGATGCCATCAAACCATCTCATCCCTGTCACCCCCTTCTCCTCTTGCCCTCAATCTTTCCCAGCATCAGGTAGCATCTTCTCCAAAGAGTTGGATATCAGGGAGCCAAAGCATTGGAGCTTCAGCTTCAGCATTAGTCCTTCCAGTGAACACTGAGGGTTGATTTCCTTTAGGATTGATTGGTTTGATCTCCTTGCAGTTCCAAGGACTCTCAACAGTCATCTCCAGCAAAATAGTTCAAAGCATCACATCTTGGTCACTCAGCCTTCTTTACTATCCAGCACTCGCTCCATGCATGACTACCAGAAAAACCATAGCTTTGACCAGATGGAACTTTGTTGGCAAGGTGATGTCTCTGCTTTTTAATATGCTGTCTAGGTTTGTCATAGCTTTTCTTCTAAGAAGCAGGCTTCTTCTAATTCATGGCTGTAGTCATCATCTGCAGTGATTTTGGGGCCCAAGGAAATTAAACCTGTTCCTGTTTCCATTTTTTCCCCCATCTATTTGCCACTATGAAATTTAAGTTATTGTTTATAGACTTAGATAGCTGTATAAGAAGGTGGAATTTTAAAAGATTTTATGTAAGGTAACGCAGGATATCAGAGAAGGCAATGGCAACCCACTCCAGTACTCTTGTCTGGAAAATTCCATGGACTGAGGAGCCTGGTAGGCTGCAGTCCACGGGTCACTCAGAGTCGGACACGACTGAGCGACTTCACTTTCACTTTCATGCACTGGAGAAGGAAATGGCAACCCACTCCAGTGTTCTTACCTGGAGAATCCCAGAGACAGTGGAGCCTGATGGGCTGCCATCTATGGGGTCGCACAGAGTCGGACACAACTGAAGTGACTTAGCAGCAGCAGCAGCACAGGATATATACATATATATGGTGTTATGAGCTGAATTGTGCTGCCTAAAATTCATATGCAATATAATACTGCATACTTATATGGAAAAGCAACAAATGTTCTCCTTTAACTGATCCATCAGCTGAAATTCTCTATTTACAGTACATTTGGATGAGACAGCCATATAAACAACTTCAATGTTACTTTTCTAGCTGTTTTCTGTAATCAGTAACTCCCAGTGAGTTAGAAAATGGGGTGATTCATCTGACCTTTTAAGCTCTAATTGCAACCAGGTATTGCAGACTGTTCAGCTTGTATGAATCTCACCTTTCTGCCCTGTCTTCTGACTCTTCATTTTAATTGACTTAGAATATGATCAGAACCAGTGAGCTGTGTTAACAGGTGTAGTAGAAACACACAGGTACTTATGTAACTCTTGTATATCTTGAGGTATTTCATGCACTTTTCAAGTTTATTTTTAAGAACTGAAATTTCCTAAGCTGTTTTATTTAATATCAGTAATAAGACAGACAAAATACAACTTCATAAGGAAAATGGCTGCTAGAAATTTCTCGTTTTTTTTTTTATCTTTCAAAAATTTTAGCTGTTCTAATATCCCCACCATACACATCCTCTTTCTTAAAGTGTTCTTTTCATTCTAACATATTTTGTAGTACTTTTGGTTAGTGAGAGACCACCTGGTTACAAGGGGTTGATACTCTTTCAAAATAGCTCCCTCAGAAGGAGGGGTTGTGGTTGAAGATGGAGATATCCCGTGGTAGTCCAGAAAAACATGCTCATGTCTGCCAAGAATCAGCCAAGGTAGACTGATTCTTTATCATCTTTACATATCCATCTCTGAAGATAATTTCAGAATTAACCAATCCTCTTTCCTTTGTGCCAGCCTGTCCATCTAAACATCCTTCCAGCTTCCCCACAGGCCTCTCTAGCTTTAGGTCCAATGCGCACGCATGCGCGTACACACACACACACACACACACACACACACACAATAGGTCACAGCTATTTAAAGCATGCGTGCTAAATCACATTAGTTGTGTCTAACTGTTTGCAACCCCGTGGACTGTAGCCCACCAGGTTCCTCTATCCATGGGATTTTCCAGCCAAGTATAGTGGAATGAGCTGTCATGCCCTTCGACAGGGAATCTTCGTGACTCAGGATCAAACCCGTGTCTCTCCTGCCGCCTGCATTGGCAAGTGGGTTCTTAACACTAGTGCCACCTAGGAAACCCCATACAAAATAATTTACTTAGGAAATAATTCTGTTTTTCCCACTCAGTACCAAGGAAAATAATTGAGGTCCAGAGATTTATAACAAATAAACTTTTAGTAAAGACTGACAGTAAATAAGTTGAAAGTCACATGACCTGGAAGGGACAACATGACATTTGTCATCCTCACTTCTATTCAGAGTCTACTATAGGAAAATTAATATGATATTTGGTACATACATGTGAAAAGTTTTTTTTTAAAAGCCATTTCAGCATTTCTTGCATCACTTAATGTCTCTCAGCATAGAAATATGGAGTAGAAGCCATTTTTAGAGGATAACACTTGAGAAGCCATATTGGTTTGAAACAAAGAATCAAAAGCCTTAATGGGAATGTTGAAAAGCCTTCAGAAATGGATGTAAGTATGACAAGTAATCAATCTACATTCGCTGATTCTTGGCAGACATGAGCATGTTTTTCTGGACTACCAAGAGATATCTCCATCTTCAACCACAACCCCTCCTTGTGATGGAGCTATTTTTGATAGGGTATCCACCCTTTGTGACCAGATGGTCTTTTAATAATTGGTGTTTTTTACCCTACAGAGTAGAAATGGACACTTTTCTTGTAGAAAATTGAAAAGACAAGTACTTTTTTTCTTCTCTTTTTGTAAAAAAAAAAAAAAAAAAAATCTGGAAGAAAACTAGAGACTTGAGAAAATTGTCTCTAAAAAGAATTAAGCAAAAGGCCATGGCCACATGGTGGCAGGCAGGCTTCACTAGTGAGGCTCGTGACCCATCAGAAAGATTTTTTTAGATCTTGCATGAGTGGTACCTGAAGGATGGAGTCGGGTCGGGGGTTCTGCTTTACACGTGGAAGGAAGAAGTAGGGGAAAGACCAGCAGCTACTGGGAGCTCAGGTTTTAGAGTAAATAGAGTTAAGCTATGTGCAACGTTTCAAAGTAGAGAGAAGTTGAAGGCCAGGGGAATGCAAGAAATTCTGCCACGATTATGATTTCATGGGAAATTGGAGAGATTACAAAATTTCTCACAACAACATGAAAGAGATGTTCAAACATAAGCAGGGTACCCAAAAACTTCAACTTTTGGGAACCTTAGTATCATGAAAATGATATGATACTAATCGTATTCCCTGCATTACATTTTCTCTTTTTTCCCTTGTTTTCATAATATCACTGTACTCCTTACCTTGAGATAGATTATCCTTAGTGAAAATTAGTGGTTCAGTGGGTCATTGGGTGGCAAGTTCATTACAATAAATCTCTCGAATTCTGGAAGATTCCTCAGTATCTCCTCAATAATAAATACTTAATATTTATTCTGGCCATTAATACCTTTTCCCCTCTGCAGAACCTTAGTCAGCACCAATATCTGAAGGTTTATGGATGCTTGACCCACAATATCACATCCAATGAGAAGATTCACTTCACAGCAGAGGAGGTACATAGGAGTGACCATGAGATTCATTATTGTATCATGTACCAAGACATTCAGAAATAGTTGATTTCATCAAGGCTGTATATTGTCACCCTGCTTCTTTAACTTATATGCAGAGTACATCATGAGAAATGCTGGGCTGGAAGAAGCACAAGCTGGAATCAAGATTGCTGGGAGAAATATCGATAACCTCAGATATGCAGATGAACCACCCTTATGGCAGAGAGTGGAGAGGATGAAAGTGAAAGAGGAAAGTGAAAAAGTTGGCTTAAAGCTTAACATTCAGAAAACTAAGATCATGGCATCTGGTCCCATCACTTCATGGGAAATAGATGGGGAGACAGTGGAAACAGTGTCAGACTTTACTTTCTTGGGCTCCAAAATCACTGCAGATGGTGATTGAAGCCATGAAATTAAAAGACGCCTACTCCTTGGAAGGAAAATGATGACCAACCTAGATAGCATATTAAAAAGCAGAGACATTACTTTGCCAACAAAGGTCTATCTAGTCAAGGCTATGGTTTTTCCAGTGGTCATGTATGGATGTGAGAGTTGGACTATAAAGAAAGCTGAGCACTGAAAAATTGATGCTTTTGAACTGTGATGTTGGAGAAGACTCTTGAGAGTGCCTTGGACTGCAAGGAGATCCAACCAGTCCATCCTAAAGGATATTAGTCCTGGGTGTTCATTGGAAGGATTGATGCTGAAGCTGAAACTCCAGTATTTTGGCCACCTCATGTGAAGAGTTCACTCATTGAAAAAAGCCCTGATGCTGGGAGGGATTGGGGGCAGGAGGAGAAGGGGACGACAGAGGATGAGATGGTTGGATGGCATCACCGACTCGATGGACATGGGTTTGAGTGAACTCTGGGAGTTGGTGATAGACAGGGAGGCCTGGCATGCTGCGATTCATGGAGTCACAAAGATTCGGTCACAACTGAGTGACTGAACTGAACTGAATGCTAAAGGGGCTTTCCTGGTGGCTCAGTCAGTAAAGAATCCACCTGCAATGCAGGAGATCTGGGTTCAATCCCAGAGTTGGGAAGATCCCTCGGAGAAGGAAATGGCAATCCACTCCAGTATTCTTGCCTGAAGAATCCCCATGGACCCAGGAGCCTGACAGGCTGCAGAGGTAGCAAAGAGTTGGATACGACTGAGTGACTTTCACACACACACAATGCTAAAGTAGCCTACTAGAGGTACATCTGAAGCACCAGCATGGAAGCAGTTCTCTGAATTCATGAGTACTATTTTTTAGGTTTCCCTGGTGGCTCAGATTATAAAGAATTTGCCTGCAATGTGGGAGACCCACCTTTGATCACTGGGTCAGAAAGATCCCCTGGAGAAGAGAATGGTTACCCACTCTAGGATTCTTGCCTAGATAATTCCATGGACAGAAGAGCCTGGTGTGCCACAGTCCATGGGATTGCAAAAAGCTGGCCATAAATGAGTGACTAACACTTTCACTTTTCATTTGTATTCAGTCAGTTGAGTCCAGCAGTTGTGTCCAGCTCTTTGTGACCCCATGGACTGCAGCACGCCGGGTTTCCCTGTCCATCACCAACTCCCAAAGCCTACTCAAACTCATGCCCATCGCATTGGTGATGCCATTCAACCTCTGTTGTCCCCTTCTCCTCCCACCTTCTATCTTTCCCAGAATCAGGATCTTTTCCAATGAGTCAGTTCTTCGCATCAGGTGGCCAAAATATTGGAGCTTCAGCTTCAGCATCAGTCCTTCCAATGAATATTTGGGACTGATTTCCTTTAGGATAGACTGGTTGAATCTCCTCGCAGTCCAAGGGACTCTCAAGAGTCTTCTCCAATACCACGGTTCAAAAGCATCAATTCTTTGGTGCTCAGCTTTCTTTATGGTCCAATTCTCACATCCGTACATGACTACTGGTAAAACCACAGCTTTGACTAGATGGACCTTTGTTGGTAAAGTAATATCTCTGATTTTTAACATGCTGTCTAAGTTGGTCATAGCTTTTCTTCCAAGGAGCAAATGTCTTTTAATTTCATGGCTGCAGTCACCACCTGAAATGATTTTGGAGCTCCCCCCCCCCCAATATAGTCTCTCACTGTTTCCATTATTTCCCCATCGATTTGCCATGAAGTGACAGGACCAGAATGCCATGATCTTAGTTTTCTGAATGTTGAGTTTTAAGCCAACATTTTCAGTCTCCTATTTCACTTTCATCAAGAGGCTCTTTAGTTCTTCTTCACTTTCTGATATAAGGGTGGTGTCATCTGCGTATCTGAGGTTATTGATGCTTCTCCCAGCAATTTTGATTTCAGCTTGTGTTTCATACAGCCTGGCATTTTACATGATGTACTCTACATATAAGTTAAATAAGCAGGGTGACAATATACAGCCTTGATGCAGTCCTTTCCCAATTTGGAACCAGTCTGTTGTTCCCTGCAGTAGCCCTGTCCAGGGCTACTGCAGTGATCATGAACAGAATGTGTTCATGGTTTCAAGAACCAAGGTGTGGAAGCAAAAGGGGGCACCATACAGCAACTAGCAGTAACCCATCATGGTTCCAACCCTGCAACTCTAGGCTCTACATGGTTAAGGTTCCACCAGAGAACTGGATACTTCTTGAATGTAGAGATGAGTGGATGAAAAGAGGAGTCAATGTCTTCCAGAGAAATTGATTTTTCTCAGTAAGGAAAGGTGTCACCCTTTTATCCAGTGGGTTATGGAATGTAGGAGACCCGCTTGGGTTGCCAGGTAGCAATGAGAATAGGCTAAGTAATGCGTCAAAACCCTAGTGGCTTAAAACACAAATGATTTATCTCTTGTATTCCAAATACACACTATGAAAGGCAAGGAATAATCTCTTATGGTTTCTTAGGGGGAGTGAAATCATATCCCAATTCTTAAATTGCATATCTAAAACTTGTAGACTCCTCAGTCACCAAGAGGCAAGGAGAGTTAGAAAGCCACTGGTTGCTTTAAAATAAAAAACAGCTATTTAGTGACACATTTCAGTTGACTAGTGATTCATGTCTTTTCATCTCGGAATACTGGATGGAATGAGCCACTTGGCCATGTTGTTTAGTTGCTATGTCATGTCTGACTCTTTTGAGGCCCCATGGACCGGAGCCTGCCAGGCTCCTCTATCCATGGAATTTCGCAGGCAGTAATACTGGAGTGGGTTGCCGTCTCCTTCTTCGGGGGATCTTTCTGACTCAGGGATCAAAGGTGCCTCCTGCGTTGGCAGAGGATTCTTTACTGCTGAGCCACCAAGAAAGTCCTACTGCAAAAATACAAGGCAAGATGTTTAGCAACTGGTCTGTCTGGTGAACACTAATACTGCCAAGCAGATGTTTTTGAAAAAGAAAGCCTGTAGCTATGTTTTTATGCTGTTAGAAATACTTTTCTGATGGAAAATTTGCTCAACTACTTGAATCACAGGAAAGGAAAAGGGACAGGGGAAGATTTTTATCACTAGAGCCACTTGGGAAGACCCATGCACTTGAATCACAGGAAAGGGAAAAGGAGAGAAAACAACAATAGGGAATAATTATATTTCTATAATTATTGTAATAATAGGGAAAATAATAAAAGAGAAAAGGAAAAATAATAATAATCAGAAAGTATTTGGTTAAATCTCAAAAAAACAGCAAGTATATATGCAACAGGATGTTACAATGGAATATAAAACTAAGACATCAAGGTATGATGGATGTCAGATAGCAATGTGTGTGTGAAGTGAATTCAATCACTCTAGAGATCTTGGAATTAAAAGGTGATATCATAACACTGTTAGGTGATTTAGTAGTAAATACAATTAGTGTTCTTGTAAGAGACACATGAGAGATATCCCTTAGCCTCTTCTGCCATCTGATGAAACAAGAAGTGTGAA
This sequence comes from Cervus canadensis, assembly GCF_019320065.1. Classification (NCBI taxonomy): domain Eukaryota; kingdom Metazoa; phylum Chordata; class Mammalia; order Artiodactyla; family Cervidae; genus Cervus; species Cervus canadensis. Next base: position 26,698,226 of record NC_057408.1, on the reverse strand, counting down.
GAGGACTCTTACCCCATCAGACCGGCACCTTGATCTAATCAACAGGACTGTGGGAAACACATTTCTGTGGTTTGTAAGCTACCCAGCCTGTACTATTTGGTTACAGCAGACTGATCAGACTAAGTCATGTGCCAATGATGGAAGCACAGGAGGCATAGACATCACAGGACACGTACCACTAAGTACCACTAAGTACCAGATGTAGCTCCTGCCCCAATGTCTTGATGTTATATCCAATTACAGAGATAAAGCAATAAAATGTATCCACAAAGGGAAATTCTGAAGTGACTAAAAGTAACTGGGCACTGGAGACCAAATTAAGTTCTACAATAGACAAACATTTTTGTTCTTAAACCTGATATGATTTTCACTGGTTTTGCTACTTTAGGAAAACGAAAATTGTCCATTCACACCATAATCAAATTGAAGGTCCTGTACAGTGACCTCAGAAGGAAAATTTCTTAAAATTATGGCAAATATCAATAGAAACATGACCTTGATTGGATTGTGGATCATTTGGTAAGGCAGCCAGGTCACCTACACTTGAAATTCAAAGAGAAAGCAGGAACCAAATTCTCGGTGAAAAATTGTATCAGACCTTGCAATAATGATGAGGAAAGTGATGGATTTTTTTCAGAAATATACTCAATGGGGCATTTTTAAATAGATCAGTCAAAGTATTTCTAATAGTCTACCCTTAAAAATCATTTTTGGTGAAGGAAATTCTATCCATGGAATTCTCCAGGCAAGAATACTGGAGTGGGTTTACATTTCCTTCAGGATCTTCCTGACCCAGGGATTGAACCCAGGTCTCCTCCATTTCAGGCAGATTCTTTTCAGCAGGGTAGCCCCACAAAGAGAGTTTCAGTTCAGTTCAGTCGCTCAGCCGTGTTCAACCCCATGGACTGGGGTCGTGGTGCAACTCCACGGACTGCAGCACTCTAGGCTTCCCTCTCCATCACCAACCCCCGGAGCTTGCTTAAACTCGTCCATCAAGTCGGTGATGCCATCCAACCCTCTCATCATCTGTCATCCCCTTCTCTTCCTGCCTTCAATCTTTCCCAGAATCAGTCAGTTTTTTGCATCAGGTGGTCAAAGTACTGGAGCTTCAGCTTCAGCATCAGTCCTTCCAATGAATATTCTGGATTGATTTCCTATAGGATTGATTGGTTTGATCTCCTTGCAGTCTAAGGGACTCCTTGCCATCCAAAGAGAGTTTAAAGTAATTTAAATAGGAGTTTTTTTTTTTAAACTTTCTAAACTATTCATCAAATATGTTTACATTTTGTTAATAATGATTTAGCTAACATAATTCCATAGATTGAATACATGAATTTTATCACTATGTTAAAGCTTTGCCCTTTCATCTTTTTTGCTACTAAATTCAATTGTATGTTTTGATTTTGACTCTTTATTATCACTGTAATTTTTCAGATGTTTAAAACTTACCAAGTATATCTGTCCTAAACTCTAGAGCAAACTAAAGCCCACTGCAAAAATATTTTAATGTGTGCTTTACAAAATGCTTATTTCTGTTTGATTATAAGGCATAGTTTTAGATCATCCTCCTGAAAAAGTCTTTGTAATGAGTAACATTTAATATAACTATAAATCTGATTAATATTGGTACAATATTGCCTAAAGAAGTTTTTCTTAACCAGGTGCAATTTTATGTCAGGTATGTTTATTTTTCCTTACTAATGAGTTAGCTATTTAAGCAATCATTGCTGCTGCATTCTAGAAGCTTAAATTAATTTCTATAATCAAGTGTATTTGTGAAACAAAGCCCATTTACTTGAAGTTGTAATATATTTTATTAATACATGATTAAAGTCTGTTTCCATCTTAGTAACTGATAAGAGAAAAATATAACATTAATGGACTTTACAATAATTCTTTCCTATATTAATATACTAGTATATTTGCTCAGTAGATTATTCATAAGTGGGTATATTAAAATTAAAGTAATATATTTTATATATTATGAATAGATTTTTAGTCTTATGTTCATTTTGTGAAACTAGGAATAAACTACATGTTTTGAAATAACACTGTGCATCTTAAATACTCTAAGTTCGCTTCTAGCATAAAGTGAGAGACTTGGGTGTTGAAGTATGCCTTGAACTATATGGTTTTAAAAAGAGCTGTAATTGCAGCTGACTAATAGATGATAGAAATAGACATGTACATCTGTGTTCTATAAAAGCCATAACTACATATATTTTCAAAACAAAAATGTGTTATACAATGTCTTTTACTGAGATTTAAAAAAAGAGATACTTTATAGGTTTTTCAAAAACTGTTTCAGATTGTCACTTTTTTGGCAAATGGGTGGGTAACATGCATCTGAGGAAAAGTGAGTGAAAATAATTTTGCCAGTTTCTCTATCTATCCTGTTGAAAATTTTTGCTTTTTTCCCTGTCATGTCTGTGAAGGCTTATTAAATATCTGGAATTTTGACTGCATTTCTTGTTGTATGTTTTAAGTTAAACTACTTTATTGAGTGTAAAATGCATAAAATAATTTCCACAATGACTTTGACAAATTTTAACTTAGGTAGCAAAGCTTAAAAACAATTTGATTACCCAAGTTGTTAGATAAATAACACTGTCAGTACAATCTAAAGTTCACAGGAATGGGATTGATTTCTTTGCTCACACCACCTACGTTTACTAAACACTTGCTTGGATCCCAGAGGAAATAAAAGACACACAACGTAAGTGACATAGATCAGTGGCTAAAAATCAAAGAATAAATAGATTGTACCAACTTATCCCTAAGAGTTGGAGCCGTGGTGGTCAAGCATTTTGGATTCTATGTGTATTTCCTGGGCTTGTAAATGATGTTTTTCTTCTCATAATTCTGTGAAATAAATTTTAACACATCACGGTCAAGGAGATGATTCTTGAGAGAGAGTGGAAATCCACTGAAAGGGATTTGGATTAGGTTAGAGGTTGGGTTCTCTTGGAGGTCATCCCTGGGATGAGATAGACATTTAGGGAGTAACTTTGGTACCAGTATCTGCAAGGAAGGAAGGAGGAGAAAGCAGGAAAGGAAGAGAGAGAGGCAAAACCAGGGTGTCAGCCCAACTATGTCTTAGGGTAAGCTCTCCACATGGTGCTCTGGAGCCAAAATGGCATGGGAGTGTGGTCCAGAGATGGGCCAAGGCTACCAACTCTTTAGGACTCCTGTTTGCCTTTATCCACATGACTCAGTCATGGGATGTTGGCTCCAGAGGAGAATGTTGAGTGAAGTGAAAGTCTGAAGCTGAAATATGTGTAGACAGGATTCTGAGCTGACCCTGCTCAGCAGTTGGGCAGCAAACCTTCATGGAAGGAAGACCTGGTGAGTCATCAGAGCATCGTCATAGATCACCACTGGAAAAGAACTCTGAAGACTGGATAGCTCCCTTTTTCCCTTTCCTTCTTACACACTGGAACATCACAGACAATCCCAACACTGTTTCCATTATCAGATTCTCTCAGGTTTCCTATGTAAATCATAAGCATAGGTGACCCACGTGACTCACAATCCTGTCAAGGTCATTCATACAGGTGTTCTATAATCTCATCAACTAAGACTGCAGCACTCAACCATTCTCCCAAAGGAAACAAAAGGAGTAAAAACCCAAGTTGTTTTTTAGGTCAGAAGTAATGCAGGAAACTGAGGTAAACCACATTATATCATCAAAATGTTAAAGAGAAGGTATGTAATTTACTATTGTAAAATTATATACCATATTGGACTTAATGTTTGAATATATTGTATCGCTGGACACTTTCTGGGTGGCTCAGTGGTAAAGAACCTTCCTGCCAATGCAGAAGATTTGAGTTCTATCCCTGAGTTGGAAAGATCCCCTGAAGGAGGGCATGGCAACTCACTCCAGTATTCTTGCCTGGAAAACACCATGGGTGGAGGAGCCTGGTGGGCTACAGTCCTGTGGCCACAAAGATCAGAAATGATGGAGCGACTGAGCACACAAACACACAAATTGTTTCCCTAAAAGTGTATGAAAAGTAAATGAACAGTCTGTATTACAAATCTTCTCATTAAGATTCTTATTTGAAGTCCTAGATCATCAATTGCTGTTTAGTCAATAATTGCAGTTTACCAAACTGTTTATCATTTATGAAATTAATCACAATTTGATCATCTTTGATAATAGTAGTTTTAATGACTGTAGCTATTATTGAATGTACACTTAAATGTAGTGTCTAAATTTTAAAATATTTTATAGACAGGTCTCTATTAAAAAAACTTGAAGGTTTTGACAATAAATTACATAATAAGAAAGCAGTTTTTAAAACTGGTTATTTTGTCCCACTAATCCTAAGATTTTTCATATTCTAAGTTTGTAAAAAAAAAAAAGTTCATGCTATACTTGAGACTCTAAAAACATCCTTCAAATAACTTTTTCCTCTCATCTTCTTCTAAGAACTTCTTTAACTTTGCTTCTAATCCTTTTCTGAAATTCTATTTTGTAGAAAGTCAATCTGTGTAAATGCTTTTTTGTTGTTTCATATTGGTAAAATTATTGCTAAGTCACCATTTCCTGATTTGACAGTATTGTCAATATGTCTAAATATCTATTTATGAAAATTAAAAATAAAATGGTAGATAATTTACTTTTCTCTAATATATTTTCATCTCTGTCTTTTCTATACCATTTTCTTCTGCATTTTCACAGAGCGTGTCTGTCTGTACTTTTTTACAGACTGTACCAAATGTTTCTCTAGAGAAAAACATGATTAATCGATTTCACCTTTCCCAACTAACAACTGACTCAGTATAATCTCTTGATATGGATCACACCCATTTGACAGGCACACTGATGTCTGAAATTCTTTTAAACATCTTTTGCATAGATATCAAATGAAGGCAGATTAGTTTTCAAAATTCATGGCAGCTGCTTGCTTCAAAGTGTTTTGCAATCTAAGAGAGAGTATAAAAATAAGACATACTAGTCCTGTTCTTTTAAATGGGGATAATTTGCATAGTGTAAAAAGATCATATTATTCACAATAGATTTTTCATATTCTAAGTTGGTTAAAAAAAAATGTTCATGCTATATCTTGAGACTCTAAAAACTTCCTTCAAATAACTTTTTCCTCTAATCATTTTCTTCCAAGAACTTCTTTAACTTTGCTTCTAATCCTTTTCTGAAATTCTATTTTGTAGAAAGTCAATCTTGTTGTTTTATTCATGTAAAATTAACACATTAATCATTTATTGCAAATCCTTTACATAGAAGTAAAAAAGCAAAAGTTTATTTTTATCTTTTATCAGACATGAATAATAAATTTTTCTTTATTTTCTTATATATTTAGTATTATTTTGTATTTATACCTATCTTAATGTAACTTTGTATCTATACCCAATTTGTTTTTACTTCCAAAAATTGGGTTAAACTATATTGTTTATAATATACTTGTTTCAATTAATACTTGTTTTCTCTGTCAAAATGCATAGCCATACCATATTCTTAATGGTTCCATGGCATTTTCCAGTTGGGACATAGCACAAAACATGAACAGTTCTAATGATAAAAGGTAAGTCTGTCTTAGCTTTTGATATTTTGAAGTATTAAACACGGCAAAGATAAAGTTTGGGACATATGCCATCTCTCACCAAAAAATTAATAAGGTAGTTTTTTCTATACACCTTGATTACTTAATCTCATAGGCAAGAAAACTTTTCTGACATTTAAAACCAGCCATACCTATGTTTTAATGTTGATTCATTGAGAGTGAAGGCTGGTGGTAGATAGGATGCTTTGGAAAATTAGGGGCTGACTCCTGATCTCACTGTGTAATTGCCATGTGAACTTGGGCAATTTACCCCAAAATGACTAAACTTTCATTGGTTCACTTTTAAAATTAATCATCAGGGCAATTTTGAAGATAGAAGAGTAAAGGCAGCATGTCTGGAAATGCTTTCCATCCAGCATGGCTTCTCCTTCCAGCATGGCTTTCCATGAGCCCTGGGCATTTTCTTCTTTTCTTCCTATCCTGTGCCTTGAACTCTGGTGTGGTGTTTCAGATGTAGGAATTAAAGCTCTCATTTTGCTGTAAGGTTGCATTTTGTTGCTGCTTATTCTTCCTCGTTTAATCACTTTGCTCCTTTCTCATGGTTTCAGTTCAGTTCAGTCACTCAGTCGTGTCTGATTCTCTGTGACCACATGGACTACAGCACACCAGGCCTCCCTGTCCATTGCCAACTCCCAGAGCTTACTCAAATTCATGTCCATTGCGTCGGTGATGCCATCCAACCATCTCATCCTCTGTTATCCCCTTCTCCTCCTGCCTTCAATCTATCCCAGCACCAGGGTCTTTTCAAATGAGTCAGTTCTTTGCATCAGGTGACCAAAGTTTTGGAGCTTCAGCTTCAGCATCAGTCCTTCCAATGAACACCCAGGACTGATCTCCTTTAGGATGGACTGGTTGGATCTCCTTGCAGTCCAAGGGACTCTCAAGAGTCTTCTCCAACACCACAGCTCAAAACCATCAATTCTTGTGCACTCAGCTTTCTTTATAGTCCAACTCTCACATCCATACATGACCACTGGAAAAACCATAGCCTTGTCTAGACGGACCATTGTTGACAAAGCAATGTCTCTGCTTTTTAATATGCTGTCTAGGTTGGTCATAACTTTCCTTTCAAGGAGAAAGTGTCTTTCAATTTCATGGCTGCAGTCACCATCTGCAGTGATTTTGGAGCCCCTCCAAATAAAGTCTGACAGTGTTTCCCCATCTATGTGCCATGAAGTGATGGGACCAGATTCCATGATCTTAGTTTACTGAATATTGAGTTTTAAGCCAACATTTTCACTCTCTTTCACTTTCCTCAAGAGGTTCTTTAGTTCTCCTTCACTTTCTGACATAAGGGTGGTATCATCTGCATATCTGAGGTTATTGATATTTCTCCCGGCAATCTTGATTCCAGCTTGTGCTTCATCCAGCCCAGCATTTCTCATGATGTACTCTGCATATAAGTTAAATAAACAGGGTGACAATATACACCTTTGACGTACTCCTTTTCCTATTTGGAACCAGTCTGTTGTTCCATGTCCAGTTCTAACTGTTGCTTCCTGACCTGCATACAGATTTCTCCAGATCTGAGTTTGTCTGACAAGTAGGCTCTCTGAAGCCCAAATGGGAGTCTATTGAGAAGGTTTTTTCAGTCATTCAGTTCACAGGTCAACTAGACACATGTGATTCATGTCTTCATATTCCTACATATATTGCCTTTCAACTTTTTCCCTGAAGTCCTCTGAAAGATGAGGGAGATTGGTCATTGGAGATCAAAAGAACAACTCTGGGTATTGTATTCAATATAGGAGAGAGAAAAAATCAACTTGTTAAACAGGAACTATTTGTTTCATGTGAAATGAATTAGGCCAGGGCCCTATAGGGCAAGAAAGGATCCATATTAACATTGTACCACAGTGTGCTTAAGATCTTTGCACCTATAGGTAATTAAATATTCCTTTGACTCATTTTTTAAAATTGATTGTATTGTAGTTAATGTTTTTGCTTTCCCAGCTCATTAATGACCAAAGACCTGCTTTATTTATGCACAGAAATACCTACTATAAACCTTAAATACATGCTTAAGTAAATGTTTGAAAATATATTTTCAAACAATATCTTGGACAACACAGGTTTTTTAGAACTCTAACCTTTGCTATTTGTTGTTGTTTAATTGCTCAGTCATATCTGACAACTTTGTGACCCCATGGACTGTAGCCTGCCAGACTACTATCTGTCTATGGGATTTCCCAGGCAAGAATACTGGACCCATGCCATTTCCTTCTCCAGGGGATCATCCCAACCCAGGGATTGAACTTGTGTCTCCTGAATGGCAGGCAAGTTCTTTACCACTGAGCCGCTAGAGAAGCCCAGCTTTGCTATTATGTTGGTTTAAACAAAATGCACATTGGCCAATCCATAGAAACATATTGAATATGATTTCTGCTGTAGAGCTGGAGATGGAAATCCAAAATCAAAGGCAAACAGGTACCAAGGACGCCCACATTCTAAGCAAGCAGAAAACACATCTACACAAGCGTTAGACCTTATAATGAAGGTTGTTATTTAACAATTTGCTGTAATACTGTTGTAGGTTTAGTGGGGAGTAAGGAATGCTGTAGTTTTCCCCTTCCCATCAGGGGTGAGGGCATTCCCCACCTCTAGGGTCAACTAAGAAGAAAGACCTTTACACGATAAAGAAAAGAAAGTGACACTCTCTCCGGCTGGATACATACTGAACCGCTAAACTTTTAGGTCCTCCCTTTTTGTTGCTGTGGGAACTTGGCAAAGGACATCTTTCCAGAACTTGATGAGTGTCCTTTAGGGCGCATACCTTTCTCCTGAATATTAGGCTTGCTGGTGTGTTAGCAGGACGAAGAAACAACTTTAGTGCAAGGTGCCTGGGAAGAGAATGTCTTTTCTTTCCACACTGTTTCTGGTGCCCTTGAAGGACACAAAGATTTTTCTGTGGCTTCATATGGAGATTTGAGGACAAAGCAGAGGACAAGATGTTTTTTGAGGACAAACTGGTTTTTTGCACAGGCATCTGCATGACATGCAAGGTAACCTCCCCTTCTTGGAGAGGGAAGTCAGGGGCTAGCAAAGATTTAGAGGATGAAAAATATACGTAATTGACCCTTCAAGGAGGAGGTCATCACTGGACATGTGTGCTAGGGTGAAGCTGAAAAGACCTATAAGACCATCACGCAATGGGTATGCAGCAGGTCACAAGCAGGCAAAATCACCAGTGGCCCAAGTGGAACATAGGGTGTCTCCACACACTGACCAGTAATGGGTTAAATAAGATAATCCCAGTTCTTTCCCTTTGTCATTACACTAGGGGTTTAAGAGCCTACACTTTATCATCCATTTCAAGGATAAGAGATGTGGAAAAGGATTTTAAAAAGCTTGTTATGCTCAACTCTTTTCTTCGAAGTCAATAGAGCAAACCCTAGATATGGATGTTGGGGTGTGGTTGGTAGAAAAGGGTTGTAAATTACCTAACAGATCAATTAGAAAGGCCTACATTTTATATAACTTTTGCTTGAAAGTGATTGGATTTACATGGACATAACGTGGGAAATCATTAAAAGATATAAAAGATTCAACAAAACATGATTGAGGGAATAATCAGAGGAAAAAACCTCATATATATATCACCACTTATTTCAGCATATTTGCTAAACTGGTTACGTGTACATGACTGTAGTCAATATATATGAGTTTTAGTTATAGAATTTTTAAAATTTTGTGATTTTTAAACCATAAATCATTATGCCACATATTTTGACATGAAATAAATCTATTAATTCATATGTCTGTGTTCAAATGATAGACTAAAAATTACTTAACTTCTTGTACTCTGGGGGTTTCAGCAGACTGCATACTCTTGTTTGCATGCATGTTTTATTAAATTTAATCTTTACTAGTCACTTCTAGTTAGGCTAGAGACATTGCTGTATGATTAATTAATGACCAATAAACCAGCAATTTCTAAGCATCTACTTCTTTTCTATTATAACTTATAAACAGGCTAACTACACAGTAAGCTCTTATATATTTTTTTTAATTTTGGTATGACAGCTTAACCATCCAATATATCATTTAGATAAAAGTGGATGGGATGTCCTCTTATAAGAGACAGGGAAGTTTTACAAAAGTCCCAAATATTCACCTTTCTTCGTCCCCATATATGTACTTTCACCAGGGGGAAAATATGGAGAATGGAAAGCGTGCTTCTGCGCACTTTCCTTAAACTCCTTGAAAATAACGCAAAAGGGGAGGACAAAAATGTCAAGAAAGAGAAAAAACTGTAATAATTTTAGGTACCTGAGAGAAGATGGATAACTTAGATAACGCAGCAGTCAAAGGAGGTGGGTGAACACGTGGGGGAAGAGAAAGAAGCAAGGAGGATTGAGAAGGATTTCCACTACCTGTGAAAATTTGGAAACTTTTTACCTCAGCGTTTTTGTGGGATAATAAATCTATGTACTTTGTATGAAGGAAAGTGAATGTCATGTAGTTGTTTCTGACTCTTTGCGACCCCATGGACTTTAGCCCGCCAGGCACCTCTATCCATGGGATTCCTCAGGCAAGAATACTGGAGTGGGGAGCCACTCCCTTCTCCAGGGGATCTTCCCAATCCAGGGAAAGAACTGGGTTCTTTCTGCACTGCAGGCAGATTCTTCATCCTCTGAGCCACCAGGGAAGAATCAAACAAACCAATTACATCTGAAATTTTTTTCCTCCAGGAACAATTGAAATACTGGCTGAACAATGTGTCTCGTTATATATAGCATGATCCTGAATTTCATGTGATTCAAATCTCTGCACCCTGCCCACTGCCTTATGGCAAAGCATTTTCTGTACCTCCATCTCTACTTCATTCCTTTTTTCACCTCACCTGGAGGTCTAACTGTTGTAAAGCTGTCATGGCAAAAGCCACTCCACCCCTTCTCAGACTCATTCAGAGGACAGAGGAGCTAATTAATATTTTGTGACCTGCTTGGTTGATCTGGGGGAGAGAAAAATTAATTTATAAAAATCACATTTATGTGATTTTATAATTCTTTGACAATTATAAAGTTATTTCTTATTAATTATACATTGAAAACAGGAACTTGGTCAAGTTGTATATCTAAACAACATGACTTTCTTTTCTTGCTCAAAACAATTGTTAAAATATTCTGTATAGATTTCCACTGACTGGCTATTCTTTTTTTCTCATGAGCTAATTACTAAGAAAGTTTAATAAATCTCTGTTTGGCGTGTCCTTACCCATAAACAATTTTATAACTTATATGGGATGGCCAGACAAATGGAAAATAGTCATAAGAATTATGTGTGTATTATCATCAACATAATGAAAGGCTAAATTCTGTCACACCAAATATTAGAAGACAATAAATTATTATGTGATAGCTATACTGTACTGATTATGTGATCTAAATAAAAGTAAGGAAAAGGTGGGGATTGGAAATCATTAGGGAAGATATTTTTACAGAAGTAGAATTTGAGTTGGCTAATAAATTCAAAAATATCTCAGTTTAATACATTATAAAAGTGAAACAGGAATGTGATAATAGAAACTGAATGCTTCTAACAATTATTTTGAAATCTTACTTGTTACTTAAAAATGGGAGGAAAGTCAACACATTAGAACTAAGAATGCATGCTAATTTTTGAAAGCAGTAGTGAGTTAAGTATCTGCACGTCCTTGAGTAAAAATTTTTAAAAGTTTTCTCAGCCTCAGTTGTAGTTTCTGAAAAGTGGGTCATTAATAAGTTGTATGGAGTTCCCTGGTAGCTCAGCTGGTAAAGAATCCGCCTGCAATGCAGGAGACCTGGATTGATACCCGTGTCAGGAAGATCTCCTGGAGAAGGGATAGGCTACCCACTCCAGTATTCTTGGGCTTCCATGGTAGCTCAGACAGTAAAGAATCTGCTGCAATGTGGGAGATCTGGGTTTGATTCCTGGGTTGTGAAGATTCCCTGGAGGAGGGCATGGCAACCCACCCCAGTATTCTTGCCTGGAGAATCCCCATGGACAGAGGAACCTGGCGGGCTACAGTCCATGAGGTCACAAAGAATCTGACATGACTGAGTGATGACGCACAGGACGACAATGAACTGCATAATTGTTTTAATGTTTGAACAAAATATTTTGACGTGTATGGCACACTGCAGACAGTAAACCTTAAACTTTTTTAGAATTTTATATAATGACTTTTCCCAAAATTAATCATATTTTAACTTAGCAAGGGTGAAGGACAATTATATCAGTGTAAATCACTATCTTGTGAGGCATTCTTAAAAGTAACTGGAAAAACTCAGAAGGATGACTTTCTGAATGTGACTCAGAAATATGATACTAAAAACCCTGATGATGTGAGTTTAAACTGGCCAGTATAATTCTGCTGTGGATCAAGACGGCGCTATGACTTCAGCATTTTCTCATGTTAGAAAACACGCACGGAGAGTCTCTATATGCTGAATTATTTCATTCAAAATGTGATGACTATACAGAACAGTTTGCCAAAGCACAACCATTTAAACAAACAGCATGGCATAGTTTCTGAGACAGAAGTCATGTGAATAAAGTAAAAGAGTGAAAGGATGCAGAGATATAGCAAGGAGTCTTGGAGCTGTTTAAACCATTTCCTGGCTTTGGTAACTTTTCCTTAAAGCACATTTTAACAAATCAAGTCCATTTCCAGATACCACGAGTGAGCAAGCTATTTCCCAGGGTGCTGTGCTTTTTGTATACCACCTGGGAAATGTATGAATTATTTCAGACCCATTTTTACATCAAAGATGACAGGCCTGTATCAGACCAAAACACTATTTCAAGACATAGTACTCCCCCGTGGTATGCCTCAGCAAGGCTTGTATTTCATCTATAATGGTCAGGCATTAAGCACACGACAGTTAAGATCTACTGCCAAGAAAGTCAGTAATAAGACATTCTAAGTGAGTCTGCCATTTAGATTCAGGTGATATGACTATGTATAGACCTTCCACATCAAAGCTTTAATGTAACAGAGTAAAATCATGTATTAACTTTCACCAGTGACATGACTAACACTGCCACAGCATCATTTAATAGTTCTGAAAGTAGGAAAAATAAAACATGTTTTCTTTTTTTTCTGTGAAATATACATACTGTAAATAGTTACTGCATTATTTTTTTATTTTTTAGGTCTTTGCTATTCTGGATTTAATATATAATTACATAAATCTGACTCTTTGGGAATGCAATCAAACACCTGGAATTTTGTCATGGTATAGGCAATGAATATAAACTACAAGACGGAATAAAAAATTACATTACTCTTGTTGGTTTAATCCCCATGTTTGCATAAAGTTGTGTGTGTATGTATGTGTTAGTCATTTAGTCACGTCCATCTATGCAACTCCATGGACTGTAGGCTGCAAGGCTCCTCTGTTCATGGGGTTCTTCAGGCAAAAAGACTTGCCATTCCCTTCTCCAGGGGATCTTCCTGACCCAGGGATCAAACCCAGGTCTCCTGCATCACAGGCAGATTCTTTACCATCTGAGCCAACAGGGAAGCCCAATAAATCCCATAAATAATAAAGCAAAAATATGGCCCAATCATTGGCCGCAAATGGAGAACTGGACAGCCTTACTGTGCTGAACTGGGCTGTTACCCCTGCTCTTTTGGGAATGTAATGCTTCTAACATCTCCTTTTGGCCCATTAGCCCTGAGTTCAGCTTCTCTTGCTCTCAAGAACTCACTAAAATTCCTAGAAAACCTTCTGACTTAAAATAGCAAACCAAGAGTAGAAAACACAGTAGTGATATTATGAAAACAGTGCCAGAGTTCCCAACACTTTCTCCTTAATTTAAAAGCTAGGAAATTAAAATATTACTGGTTTCTGAGGCCAGAGTAAAGGTAGTTCTACTCCTCCACCCTCTCTGAATCAAAGTGGAAGAACAAACAGCATAATAGCAAATGGATATATAAAACTTAAGTTTAAAAACAAAAAGACAACACTTAGCAGTCCAAATATGACAAGAGGGGTGAAGAATATTGAAGGAAATGTGGATTAAAATGCATTTGGGTCAAAATGAGAATCCCCTCATATCTCTTTAGATGTCAGATGAATACAAATATTTCTATAATTTAGTTCAGTTTAGTCGCTCAGATGTGTCTGACTCTGAGACCCCTTGGACTGCAGCACACTAGGCCTCCCTGTCCATCACTAACTCCTGGAGCTTGCTCAAACTCATGTCCATTGAGTCGGTGATGCCATCCAACCATCTCATCCTCTGTCATCCCCTTCTCCTCCCACCTTCAATCTTTCCCAGCATCAGAGTCTTTTCCAATGAGTTGGTTCTTTGCATCAGGTGGCCAAAGTATTGGAGTTTCAGCTTCAGTATCACTCCTTCCAATAAATATTCAGGACTGATTTACTTTAGGATGGACCGGTTGGATCTCCTTGTAGTCCAAGGGACTCTCTCAAGAGCCTTCTCCAACACCATAGTTCAAAAGCATCAATTCTACAGCACTCAGCTTTCATTATAGTCCAAATCTCACATCCATACATGACTGCTGGAAAAACCATAGCTTTGACTAGATGGACCTTTGTTGGCAAAGTAATGTCTCTGCTTTTTATTCTATAATTGGATGTTACAGTTTTGAAAGGGTCCCCAAATGATGCTGGGCTTATAGTGATTAGACTTAATGTTCTATGCCAGCCAAGCAAGATGGAAAAGAACACAGAACCCAAGGAATAACAGAGCTTAAGGTGCAGGTACTGTCAAATATTTTCAGACTGTAGCACCTGGCACTCAGCCTTGGGGAGATTGCTATAAATGACTGTGGCCACAGTGAAAGTGGAAGCTGACTTAGACACATCCAACACCAGGAGGCTGTTAGTTACAGCACTTGCTTCTGAGCCACGCTGACCTGCTAAAGATGGGAGACAAAGGAGATGGATTTCTGGAGCAGGAAGATTTGCTCTTCAGGTTCTAAAATTAAAAAAAAAAATCTGAACCTAAGTTTATCAAGATCATACTGCAAAATACCACATCATTATTCAACAAACAGCATATCAAATTCAGAGATGAAAATGGATCAAGCTATTGGAAATATTTAGAAGAGAAAAATGAAAAATCATAGATATAACACCCCTACTGGAACCAGCCAAGGAAAAGGTAAAGAATAGAATAAGCCACAGGGTTCTAATAGACAGGTTTGAGGAGATCATATAAATAAAACTCTGTGAAAATGAGTAAAGAGGAAATGGTAGGTAAGAAGACATGAAAAAACTCCAATACATATACTTAGGATGTATAATGGGAGAAAGGCAGAATCACTCAGAAAAAAAATGAAATACTGCCATTTGCCACAATGTAGATGGACCTAGAGAATATTATTCTTAGTGAACTAAGAGAAATACAAATATTGTGTGATATCACTCATGTGTGGAATCTGAAAGATACACAGAACAGAAACAGATGTTACCAAAGAGGAGCACGAAGGGAGGGGAAACAGATTAGGACTGTAGGATTAACAGATACAAACTCCTATACGTAAAATAGATAGACAAGGAAGTAGTGTATGTTACAGAGAATTATATCCATTATATTGTAATAATCTGTAAGCAAATATAATCCACAAAAATCTTGGATCACTATACTGTACATCTGAAACTGACACAGTATTGTAAATCAACTATATTTCAACTAAAAAATACCTTGTTGCAATAGAGAAGGCTTAGACTCTCTGTATCCTAAAAACATACCATGTCCAAGAAAAACTGATGTAGCATGAAAAATAAGTCATGACTGATAAGTTTTTGAACTCCAGTTGACAATAAGAAAAGGATCTCATGAATAATCAGAATAATCAAGTCAGCTAAAATGTATCCAAAGCTTAACTTCAAAACAAAATGAGCACAATCAGATAGGTTTAATCTCATCTCCAATATTCTCTTGAACATGTGATAATGGAGGAATATCTCTGAGTCAAAGAAAGTATGAACCATTCATGTGGTGTCAAAATATGACTCATGTATTACAAACCACAAACAGAGTTCAACCAGGCACAGACTGCAGCAACCTTATCTTATTCTCAAGAAAAAAATCTTCAGGAAAACAAACTTACCTAATAAAAACTAAGGTTACAGCAGCAATAGTAAAAAAAAAAAGAAAAAAACAAACATACACACATACAAAAACACACAAGTGATAGGCTTTTGAGTCCATTTAATATTATCTATAAAAACAAAAAGAATGAAATTATCAATGCAGAATAGAATACAAACATGTGTTACTGATTTGTGCCCTAGCATAATCAGGCTAATACCAGGCAGAGACTAATTAGTGAATAACTGTGGTCACAGTGAAAGGGGAAGCTGCCTGGGCCACATCATAACCCCAGAAGGCTGATAGTAACCGCACTGGACTGTGAACCACGCTATAGGTCAGAGGAGATGGATTTCTTAAGCTGAAAGATTTGATCTTCAGGTTCCAAAGTCAAAAATTGTTGGATAATTGTTGGATGATGATAAAGAGTAAGATGAATTAATAAAAAAGTGTACATGTCAAAGTAGTGGCATTGAAAAGGAACCCAAATATTCTCATTTTCTTATTTTTCATAATAGGAATACATAACTTAGAAATATGTATTTTAAGGAATACTTACTCCAACCTTCTAGAGTTTTAATTTTATTTCTTAATTATTAATTTTATTACGTATTTTCATAATATTTATGTATAAACAATTTGCTGGACTTAAAAATTTGATTTACTTTTTCTTCTGTTAAAATAGGTAAAACTAAAACATATTTATTCAGTACTATGCACCATGTGATTTTACTTTTTGGTAAAAAAGGAAAAATCAAATTGTAATCTGAATAGTAAAAAGCCTCTTACTCCTTAAGCTATATCTATATGTCCTAGGTTTTCCATTTCTTTTTACATAAGCCATAGGCTTGAGAAAAATTTAAACAATTAAGAGATTATAATGCCTCCAGTGAAAGGTGCTATTTTGATGATTTAATACATTTTTTGCCTTTTATCTATATGGTCATCTTGATAATTTGACTAATCTAATACATAAAAGAAATCCGTATAGAAAAGGGATACTCCATAATATACAATGTCTGTATTTACTATGTATTGTACTTTTCAACAGTTTTAGCATCACTGGGATACAAGCTGGTGTATAATTATACGTATGGTGAGTATCTAGGAAGATACATAACCCATGTGGGGATAAGTATGCATTATTAAATATTTGGACAGCAAGCTTCTCCTGTAAAGCATTAGATATGAAGTGTACTGGGTTTGAGAATACCTCTCTCGTATTCATGTTCTTTCTGAACCTCACAACGTGACTTTATTTGGAAATAAGGTTGGTACAGAGATAATTAGTTGAGATGGAATCATATTGCACTGAGGTGAGCTGCTACTCCAATGTGATGGATGTCCTTACAAAGAAAAGAAAACAGATACATAGAAGAAAGCTGTATGCTGACAGGAGTAGATGTAAGAGTGATGGGTCTAAAAACCCAAGAAAGTCAAGTATTTCTGACCAGCTCCAGAAAAGCTACAAGGAGGAGTGATAGTGTTAGCTGCTCAGTTGTGCCTGACTCTTTGCAACCCCAAGGACCGTAGCCCACCAGACTCTTCTGTCCATGGATTCTCCAGGTGAGAACACTGGAGTGGGCTGCCATTCCCTTCTCCAGGGGATCTTCCTGACCCAGGGATTGAACCTGGGTCTCCTGCACTGCAGGTAGATTCTTTACCTACTGAGCCACCAGGGAAGAGAAATGGAGCCACAAAGGAACTAATCTTGCAAATGCCTTGGTTTCATCCTTATAGCCTCCAGAACTTAGAATTACATACATGTTGTTTAAAATCATCCATGTTACAGTACTCCATTACAACAACCACAGGCAACAAAACAGAATTTATAGTGTTTTGATGTCGTAATCTGCCATAATTACTCAGCTTTAACCTTGTTGTAATGATAGATGATATGAAAAAAATTGGCTCTGTTTCAGTAAAACTTTATGTGCAAAAACAAACATCAGATTCGATTTTATCCAATGGCCATACTTTGGGGTCACATCTGACATACATCATTCTTCCCCTCCTCCTCCTCTTTTTCTTCTTTCTTCTTGCAAAGCCAGAATTATGATTCCATCTCTGCACTTCACTGAGATACCAGATTTCAGTATCTGATAGGATGAGCATAAAACCAAGCATGACTACCTAGAGATAGGTATAACATGTAAAACAAATACATTTGTATCATTTTTTCCCGTTTATAGTCCATTCTTGACATTACTTTGTTAACAAAGGCCCATCTAGTCAAGGCTATGGTTTTTCTAGTAGTCATGTATGGATGTGAGAGTTGGACTATAAACAAAGCTGAGTGCCAAAGAATTAATGGTTTTGAACTGTGGTGTTGGAGAAGACTCTTGAAAGTCCCTTGGACTGCAAGGAGATCAAACCAGTCCTTCCTAAAGAAGATCCGTCCTGGGTGTTCATTTGAAGGACTGATATTGAAGCTGAAACTCCAACACTTTGGCCACCTGATGTGAAGAGCTGACTCATTTGAAAAGACTTTGATGCTGGGAAAGATTGAGGGCAGGAGGAGAAGGGGACGAGATGGTTGGATGGCATCACCGACTCAATGGACATAAGCTTGGATGAACTCTGGGAGTTGGTGATGGACAGGGAGGCCTGGCGTGCTGCGGTTCATGGGGCCGCAAAGAGTCAGACATGACTGAGTGAAATGAACTGAACTGAACTGAACTGTCAGTTTAATGGTTAGATCTAACTCCCTATGAGGGTTGAAAATCTTTTCCTTTTCTACAGATCAAAATAATAAGAACCTTTTAATTAAATTTTAATGAAAGTATTATTTTTATAAGAAATTAAGCTAAAATGCTAATAATTTTACTCAATATTCTAAATACATACTATAAAATTTTTAAACAGTTATTTCTAGGGAAATAATTACCAGTACGCTAAGCATTGTAAGATGTTCTGATTTTGTAAGATGAAAAACCACCTGTCTTTCTGAAGTATTTGTTCAAATTATATCCTTCTAGTGACATATTAAAGGTAATTCAGTTAACTCATTTTTTAGCAGATCTAAAAGAATTAACTGCATGAATATTCAGGTACATATAATTTATTCTGATATGTAGATATGGAAAAGAAAAGTAATGCAGGAATCATACAGAATGCAATAGAAGTGAGCAACATTTAAAAATGTTCTTAAAAACTTTCAAATAAATAGAATAACCTGTAGTATTTTGATAAATTAAAAAACATATTTGGAAAAACCTATCACACTGATAGTGAACTTCCTTTAATTGGTTAACTATCTGACTTTTTTTTTTTTTGAGGGAAAGTGATAAATAGCTATGTTTGAAAGACATGAACTACCTCAAACTGTCTTCTAAAATCTGTTCTCTCACAAATCTGCTGTGATCAAACTGAAACTGCTTCTAGGGCATATAATTTCTTATTTACAGAGAAAATTACATAAGAAATTAGTAATCTAAATCTACATAATCATTAATTGAAAAACTCTTCTTTTAAAGAACATTCTATCAACCTTCAAACATATATGGCAAACTTTCCTTCAACAGAATTTTCTTTTTTTTTTGCTTAATTTTATTTACAATTCTTTGTCAATTCAGCTTCCTTGGACATTTTTGCTGAAGTTGTCAAATCTTTATTTTATGATAAAACCTATGTCTTTACTGTAATGCACAAAGGAATTTCAAATGCAATGTTTTATTCATTTTTCAAAGTCCAAAGGCTCCCTAGGATCTCTAAGGTTTTCATTTTTTTCGCTTTCTAGAAGTTGGCAACAGTGGCACGCTGGTGAATGAGACCCCGCCCCCACCTCATTCTTTTTACTCCCTGCTTCACTCATTTCCTACCCCCAATCTCTCTCCCCAACCTCTTTTCCTTTTAGAGAATCTAACTTCCAAATGGGATTTCAGACTGACAAGGGGAAAAAGGAAAATGTGTTGCTTCAAGTTGTTTTTCACTTTAAAGGCTTCTTTAGTGACAACTTTTCTTCTTCTGGAAATAAGAGGCTTCCAGAGGTGAAAGGTTGTTACTCTACATTTGAAAGCATCAATTTCTGTTCGGAATGAATTTAATCTCACTGATATACACATTTTTTACTAGAACTAGATCATACAGGGTAGGGGTTGATCCCTGTAAATATGTATTCAATACCATTTGAAAGACTTAAAATTTTTTGGTTAGAAAAGTTAATGCTATAAAAATATTTTTGTATCAAGATAGAACTTGGAATTTAGAGTTTAAACTATGTAAACAAAGTGTTTTCAGATCCAGTGATTTTTGGTAGGAAAGTTTATTTTTTTAACATAAAATACTACTAAAATATTTGAACCATTTAATTCTCTGAAGAAGGGAATTCTAGTAGAGGATATTTAGCCTTTCTCTTCTCTTTATAGGCTTCCTCAATGGCTAAGCAGATAAAGAATCTGCATGCAATGCAGGACACACAGGAGACAAGGATTTGACGCCTGGGTTAGGAAGATTCCCTAACCATGTAGGAGGAAATGGCTACCCACTCCAGTATTCTTGCCTGGAAAATTCCACAGGCAGAGGAGAC
Source organism: Cervus canadensis (assembly GCF_019320065.1). Classification (NCBI taxonomy): domain Eukaryota; kingdom Metazoa; phylum Chordata; class Mammalia; order Artiodactyla; family Cervidae; genus Cervus; species Cervus canadensis. The sequence goes on along the minus strand of NC_057408.1, from coordinate 26,678,060 downwards.
TGGCAGGCAGTTGTAAAGAGCTGGACATGACTGAGCAACTGAGCACATTGCATTGCACATGAAAACAGCATCCAGTATGTAAAGAGAACCTGCTGCTGCCAAGTCGCTTCGGTCATGTCCAACTCTGTGCGACCCCATAGACGGCAGCCCACTAGAGAGGCTTATATAGAGATGTGGTACCCAAATAGATTTTTCCTTTTAATTTTATGAAATATTTCTTGGCCTTGATATTTTCCTACCCCCTTTCTTATAGTCATAGTTGTTTTCTAACTTTATTTGGAGCTATGGACATACTTGTTCCCAAAGGGAACATATTGAACTGTTTCTTTATAAGAATCCACGTCTTGCCCTCCAAAACTGGTTATTTGTAGAACTCTTCAGTCAGTTCAGTTGCTCAGTCATGTCCGACCCTTCACAACCACTTGGACTGCAGCACTCCAGGTTCCCCTGTCCATCACCAACTCCTGGAGCTTACTCAAACTCATATCCAGAGAGTCAGTGATGCCATCCAACCATCTCATCTTTTGTCATCCCCTTCTCCTCCTGCCTTCAGTCTTTCCCAGCATCAGGGTCTTTTCCAATGAATCAGCTCCTCACATCAGGTGGCCAAAGTATTGGAGTTTCAGCTTCAGCATCAGTCCTTCCAATGAGTATTCAGGACTGGTTTCCTTTAGGAAGGACTAGTTGGATCTCCTTGCAGTCCAAAGGACTCTCAAGAGTCTTCTCCAACACCACAGTTCAAAAGCATCAATTCTTCAGCACTCAGCTTTCTTTATATTTATAGTCCAACTCTCACATCCATACATCACTACTGGAAAAACCATAGCCTTGACTAGATGGACTTTTGTTGGCAAAGTAACATCTCTGCTTTTTAACATGCTGTCTAAGTTGGTCATAGCTTTTCTCCCAAGGAGCAAATGTCTTTTAATTTCATGGCTGCAGTCACCATCTGCAGTGACTTTGGAACCTCAAAAATAAAGTCTCTCACTGTTTCCATTGTTTTCCCATCTATTTGCCATGAAGTGATGGTACTAGATGCCATGATCTTCATTTTTTGAATGTTGAGTTTCAAGCCAACTTTTTCACTCTTCTCTTTCACTTTCATAAAGAGGCTCTTTAGTTCTTCTTCACTTTGTCTCATAAGGGTGGTGTCATCTGCATATCTGAGGTTATTGATATTTCTCCCTGGAATCTTGATTCCAGCTTGTGCTTCATCCAGCCCAGCATTTTGCATGATGTATTCTTCATATAAGTTAAATAAGCAGGGTGACAATATACAGCCTTGACATACTCCTTTTCCTATTTGGAACCAGTCTGTTGTTCCATGTCTAGTTCTAACTGTTGCTTCTTGACCTGCATGCAGATCTTTCAGGAGGTGGGTCAGATTGGTCTGGTATTCCCATCTCTTGAAGAATTTTCCACAGTTTGTTGTGATCCATACAGTCAAAGGCTTTGGTGTAGTCATTAAAGCAGAACAAGATGGTTTTCTGGAACTCTCTTGCTTTTTGGATGATCCAGTGGATGTTGGCAATTTGATCTCTGGTTCCTCTGCCTTTTCTGAATCCAGCTTGAGCATCTGGAAGTTCATGGTTCACGTACTGCTGAAGCCTGGCTTGGAGAATTTTGAGCATTATTTTGCTAGCTTGTGAGATGAGTGCAATTGTGCAATATATTTTTTTTTAATTGCGCAATATTTTGATCATTCTTTGGCATTGCCTTTCTTTGGGAGGACTTTGGAAGAAACTCTTACTATCTTCCTAGTCCAGAGGGCTTCCCAGATGGCTCAGCAGGTAAAGAATTCACCTGCATTGCAGGAGACACAAGAGACACAGGTTTGATCCCTGGGGAGGGGTGATCCCTTAGAGAAGGAAATAGCAATCCACTCTAGAATTCTTGCCTGAAAAACCCCATGGACAGAGAAGCCTGGAAGGCTACAGTTAATGGTGTCTCAAAGAGTTGGACACGGCTAAGCACACAGGCAGTCCAGAGGGATCACAAGAACCTGAATACTCACAGATGTATTTGTTGCCCATGTTTCTTAACATAGTATTGAGCATAGATTTCAGGCTGCTGTAAGATTAGACTAATTAATCATTGGCTTAAATTGAAGTGTTAAATGGGTGAAAGTGCAATGAAATTGCTATTCTAATCTGCTGTGGATGGTAATGCAATTTAGTACAGCCTACTCAGGATATAAAGCTTAGCAGCAGGAGCCATTAAGATGCTATGCCCTTTGACACCAACAATCATTTACTTAAACATTTATCCTATAGGAATAAACCACAAAATCAAAATGAGTTAACAGCTGTATATATTAAACTCTTTGTTTCAACTCCAAAGGAGGAAACACTGAAATATTTATTAAGTGGATAGTTTGTTAATGTATATGGTATTAACATAATTACCTATTATGCAGTTACTGAATTCATATTTATGAAAATGATGTGCAAAGATGATAAGCAAAAGTGTTAAAACTGTGCATGTTATAATTTAAAATATATGCATATAGTCAAGAGAATTGAAAACTTTTATAAAGAGAAGAAAATATATTTAAAAAGATATACATACATGTTAAAATATCACACAAAATATTCTTATAAGAACATTTTGATATGAAATTAGCATTTATTTTAAACTGTATAGTTTTATTAATTGTGATTTTTTGAAAACTTCTGTGGTGGATTCGTTGCCTGTTTGGGTTGTTTGGGGGCAGATAATAACTGTCTTCATCCAAAATGGTGCCTATTCAAGAATGTTCATGTGCTTCCTGGAAGTTATTCTTGGCTATTGGAAGCAAAATTTTGCTTTAAAAAATACATTTTTAGAGAATAATATATGTAATTTTTTCTTTTCAAGCACTTACTGTGGTAGGTATTGAGTAACCTATATTGTTTGAGTGGTTCCCAGACAAAAATTTACCTTGACAAACCACACAATAATTAAAGTGATATGAATAAATAGGACAAAATTACCACCAACTTCAAACAGGGAATCTAGGTTATTTCAATTGAATGTGTACATTATTCAGACTAAGCAAATAACTACTCTAGTTTCATATTATTAGTGTGGTTAAAACTAAATAACCTAAATGAATATAGAGCACTTGTAAATCTGTAAATGTATTACGTTAAGTTTGGAAACTGTACAGATGCTTTCACTATCATGGTAAAAATTATTTTGTAAGCTCCACAAATTGGGAAAGGAGTATGTCAAGGCTGTATATTGTCACCTGCTTATTTAACTTATATGCAGAGTACATCATGTGAAATGTTGGGTTGGATGAAACACAAGCTAGAATCAAGATTCCTGGGAGAAACATCAATAAGTTCAGATATGCAGATGACACACCACTTATGGCAGAAAGTGAAGGGGAACTGAAGAGTCTCCTGATGAAAGTGAAAGAAGAGAAGGAAAAACCTGGCTTGAAACTCAACATTCAAAAAACAAAGATCATGGCATCCGGTCCCATCACTTCATGGCAAATAGATGGGGAAACAATGGAAACAGTGAGAGGCTTTATTTTTGAGGTTCCAAAATCACTGCAGATGGTGACTGCAGCCATGAAATTTAAAAGACACTTGCTCCTTGGAAGAAAAGTGATGACCAACCTAGACAGCATATTAAAAAGCAGAGATTTGACTTTACTAACAAATGTCCACCTAGTCAAAGCTATGGTTTTTCCAGCAGTCATGTTTGGATGTGAGTTTTGGATCATAAAGACAGCTGAGTGCTAAAGAATTGATGCTTTTGAACTGTTGTATTGGAGAAGACTTTTGAGAGTCCCTTGGACAGGAAGAGGATCCAACCAGTCCATCCTAAAAGAAATCAGTCCTGAATATTCATTGGAAGGACTGATGCTGAAGCTGAAGCTCCAATACTTTGGCCATCTGAGATGAAGAACTGACTCATTGGGAAAGACCCTGATGCTGAGAAAGACTGAAGGCAGGAGGAGGAGGAGACAACAGAGAATGAGATGATTTGATGGCATCACTGACTCAATGGACATGAGTTTGAGTAGGCTCCAGGAGTTGGTGGTGGACAGGGAAGCCTGGTGTGCTGCAGTCCGTGGGGTCACAGAGACAGAGATGACAGAGCAACTCAACTGAACTGACTGAATTCTTTGAAAGCATTCTTAGAAGACAATTAGCATTATCAAGAAGTTTGAGGTATTATCATAAAACTTCAGTAAGATTGAGAATTTATATTATTATGGTCAGTAAGGGCTTCCCTGATCGTTCTGCCTGCAATGCAGGAGATCCCTGTTGGATTCCTGGGTAGGGAAGATCTAGAGAGGGGATAGGGTACCCATTCCAGTATTTTTGGGCTTCCCTTGTGGCTCACCGGGTAAAGAATCCACCTGCAATGTGGGAGACTTGGGTTTGATCCCTTGGTTGGGAAGATGCCCCAGAGAAGGAAAAGGCTACCCACCCCAATATTGTGAGTATGGTAAGTAATGATAAACGTGTAGGTTTAAAGAGTTTTAAAACAGTGGCCAAAGAGTTTAAAAATATTGGAAAATAATTTTTGGTGGTTAATTAGGGAGAGGAAGATTTGAATAATTTGAAGTTTTGAGATTTCAAAGGTGATTGTGAAGCCAAGTACTTAACCCCTAGAATCATCAATATTATATATAGATGAATGAATGGGGAGATGGATGAATGAATAAATGTGTGATTGAAGAATCACTTTAATTCAGATGTAAAGTCTAAAAGGTGAAAAATATTAAAAGGCAATGAAGAATTCAACTATGACAATGTAATTGATCAATAGTACATCATTGATAAATTTTCTGAAACAAGTTTCATTAGACTGACTATAGTAAATGCCAGATGGGGAAGCAATTAAAGTTGATCAATTTACAGGCAAATCTACTTCATTTCTTTCCTTCAGTAATTTAAGAGGAATAAAATGCTGAGGAACAATCAGATATAGTCATTTATTTTAGCTAAGGAGAGTTTATCTTCCGTCTTTAAAAAATACTTGACCATTTTCCTACTTCTTAAAGCCTACTCTTTTGATCTCAAAATCACATAAACATCTGTAATTTTTTTCCTTTTTGTTCTTACTGAAAAAGATGTCCCCTTCTAATATGGGGTCAAGAGTCTTTGTTTTGAACTTAGGATGGATGTTCCAAGTCACATTACGGGAAATTTTGTCCCTGTGATGCGGACATACGCTTATCTCTTCTAAGAATTGGATTAAGAAACTTCAGATAAAGTGAAAGTGTCTTTTGGTTGAACAAGCTAATTCTTCCTGAACACCTAGTAGATGCTGGGCATAAAAGAGAAAAGCTGCCTAATTCAGAATAACCTGAAAGCAATTCATATGTATTCTGCTTCCAACACCCTAGTCCATCTACCTCTTTAAAGGAACTTCCTTACCTCATGGCAACAGATCATTGATGGACTAAATCTTACCCTTCCCTGAATCAATCTCTGCATTGACAGTTATTACCAGTGTAAACAACAATAATAATGCCTGGATAAATTAGCTAGGGGGTATATAAGTATATACAATATGGAAACTCAGCAACAATTAGTTCATAAATCACTATTAATTTGTTATCCCACTACATGTAAGTCATAAATTATTGTCAACATATATCCATTCTGCACATCTGAGATCACTTAGTCACTCTGACTTTAACAAGTCAGTCATCCTAGCTGAATTCTCTCTTCTTTCAGCCTCATTTTAATATTTTCAGACCAAGCACTTCTTTTATTCTTAGTCTTTCTTTTTAGCAATTATAAGCCAGCAATTATAAGTCTAATTTATGAACTCAGAGACTTTTGTCTACATTACAGGACTGAAATTCTCAGTATGTTGAGTAATTGAGAGACCTAAATCTTTTTCCCCTGAGTTGATTAAATGCTTCTTTAAAATAGTATTTGTTTTCACTCGAAGTCTCAAGGAAACCCAAAATACAGAGTGGATACTTAATTAACACTTGCAGACTTGTTGATTTATTGGCATTACTCAGCAATTATAATTTTTAAATATTACTTGTTAAAAGTTAATATTTAAATTTATTATATCAAATCAATGTATAATTTATATATATTTATAAAATAATATATCAGTTATCATGATTGCTCTTTCTCCCTAGTGCTGCTTATTTTACATTGAAAAAAAATTTCAAACAATACCAGAGTTTAATTGTGATGTAGCTATTTCTAAGACATAAAAGTTAACCCTATGTCTTGAATGAGTAAATGAGATATTCAAATTCTTCAAACCAGTATTGTTTTAGAACTAAAACTATGTATGTACCGTGCAGCAACCATCCCACTCAAATTATATTAATATATGCAATTATAGCTCGTGGTGATAGTAAATTGGCTTGCTATTCATTATCTCTCCGCTTTTTGTTGGTGGTGCTGGTTCTTTTGGGTTATGGACTAAGTCCATAACCTCTTTTGATGAGGTTGAAGTGATCTTTGTTTCCAATATACCGAAAATTTCAGATGTATATACACATATATAGACATACTCATATATATATATATATATGTATATATATATATATAAACACACACAGAGCATAAACATACATATCCAGAGATTGAAAAAAACAAGTTATTTCCTTTTCCAGTTTTGGGATTTCTTATTTTCTGCAGGTTAGATATTCATGGCTTCTGCTGTAATTCATGCCTTTAACCCTCACTATTAATGGAGATGCATTATATCTGAGAAAAGCTTAAAGGCTTGTTTTAGTTCGGAAAAATAACCTTACCGGGGAGGCTTATCACAATTGCATCTCACCTACTCCAACCTTTCGAGTTTGTGAAATTGAGCTGAGAGTTCTAGTAGAAAATGCAAGCTCTACAGCAAGATTTAATCTTTCTGCAAGCAGCTAGTCCAGAAATACCATAACAGCAGCTGTTCTCATGGCATATTAGCATTTCTGCTTCTGGCCTCAGCTGCTTCTCAGAAGTGCAAAGAAACGCAGACATGGAAAATGTTCATTTTTAACATCAGCTTGAGTTTGAAAATCAGGGTACATTCATTGGTCCCCCAAAGTAATGGATGCACATTTCTAATTATTTTACTCCTGAAGTAGTGTATGACATACACATAACTCAGAATATCCTTGTTAACTATAGAAAAAGGAGAAAGGGATATTCATCATGTGGTAGGCTGATTTTCAACTGTTGCCCATAATGTAGGTGTGGTCTTTGATTGCATGCAAAATAAAAATGCAACTTAATCATCAATATTACCATACTTAATTTCGTACTTATTCTTATATTCATGACTAAGAAACAGAAGCTATGACACTGTAGCAACTGTGGTCTTATTTTAAGTAAATAAATTCCCTTTATAGTTTGAATAACAATGATGACCATATCATACACCAGCTCTGAAGTTTGGTAGGGAGACAGCGAAGAAGAGGAATGGATTTGTGTCATAGGTAAAAATTTATTTTAATCCATCTTATACTTTCTTTTCCTGAATGCTAGTAACCTATCTCTTTAAGTTCCACAAATATTAATAATATTGTTCTCTATTATTATTATCTGCTGATTATAATAAGCAGTCACTTTAAGGCACTAAGAGACACGCTCCGTCTCCCACTCTTATCAGAACCTGTTTTGCTAAGTGTAAAGTTCTTCAGCGTTTCTCGATAATTGTTAAATTTTGTAGCCTAATATTTCTTATTACAATGTTTAATCTTCCCAAAGATATGAACATTTCTTAAAGATGAACATGAAGAATTAGGCTTTCCTCACTGTAACTTAGGTATTTGCCTTGCTTAGATATCTTTGTATTAACTGTTGTGTTTAACCAATTTATTTACAAAAGGAGTCAAGCCTTTTGAAGCCTTTGGGATGTTGGTTTTGTCTTTTAAAAAATCTACTTAATAATATTTGGAGAGAGTTATTACAGAACTTTAAAAGAAAAGCAGAATTTAAAACAAGCATTGTTATATGGAATTAATGATACATGAATAATTAAGCAGTCACCTAAGACACACAGCCACACCCTATGAATACCAAGAAAGTGGTACAATTTTAAAACCATGATAAATGTGGATTAATGAACCATTCCTGGTTTTTACTTAAACCCTCATGTGCTCTTGGGAACTTTATCACCTACCACACCCTTGGCTTCCATTTTGCTTCCTTTTATCAGGATTGTTATATTTTTTATGGAAAAATTTACATTTTTCCATAGGATATTGCTACAGTTCATACTGGAAACAGCAGCTTTGTCAGCAAAACATCTATGACTATTTCTGCTGTATCTTGCATATATCCATGTAAATGTAAACACCAAGATAAGATGTTGGGGTTCTTTTCCTTCATTTTTAAATAGTCTCAATTCCTTCCTAATATGGATGAATGTCCTTTTCTTTCTTTTTTGCTATCAAAATGATACCAGAGTGGGGCTGATAGATGAGGTTTATGAACTGACTTGACTTCTGTAGGCAGAGAAAATAATCTCCAATGAATACTATTTCATAAAAGCCCCACAGTTGAAAAAATATCTTTGCCTCTCAGGTATGAACCTGGAAACTGAGATTTTAGAGTTTAACCATGTCATGCCCATTTATGGACACAGAACATGTCTTAAGATTTATATTTTTAAATATAATAATGCAGACAGTTGAACCGATTCTGATAGTTATGTAAGGTCATAGGATTTAGATACTTGTAGGTAAATAAACTAAACTGGTCTAGGTATCAAATTTGAAAATCACAGATTTTTTTAATCACAGAGAGAGAATAAAAGTGAGGAGCTGAAAGGGCATGTAGGAGAGTGAGTATTTAAAGCTTAAGAGGTTACATCCAGTAAAAGAATGAGGAACATTTATATGAAGGTGATGCTATTGGAAACAGGCATTCAATGATAGCTAGGACTTTTATAGAGTGATTGGGCACTCAAGTGGAATAAAGAAAATTATGAGAAAACAACAGAATCTCAGAAATATTAAGGGATTCAAGGAGAAACAGTCTGACTTAATGATTGAGTTTTGAAGGAGAGTAATAGGTCACATCTGGTCCCATCACTTCATGGGAAATAGATGGGAAAACAGTGGAAACAGTGTCAGACTATTTTTTGGGGCTCCAAAATCACTGCAGATGGTGATTTCAGCCATGAAATTAAAAGATGCTTACTCCTTGGAAGGAAAGTTATGACCAACCTAGATAGCATATTAAAAAGCAGAGACATTACTTTGCCAACAAAGGTCCATCTAGTCAAGGCTATGGTTTTTCCAGTGGTCATGTATTGATGTGAGAGTTGGACTATAAAGAAAGCTGAGTGTGGAAGAATTGATGCTTTTGAACTGTGGTGTTGGAGAAGACTCTGGAGAGTCCCTTGGACTGCAAGGAGATCCAACCAGTCCATCCTGAAGGAGATCAGTCCTGGGTGTTCATTGGAAGGATTGATGCTGAAGCTGAAACTCCAGTACTTTGCCCACCTCATGCGAAGAGTTGACTCATTGGAAAAGACCCTGATGCTGGGAGGGACTGGGGACAGGAGGAGAAGGGGATGACAGAGAATGAGATGGCTGGATGGCATCACCGACTCGATGGACATGAGTTTGGGTAAACTCCGGGAGTTGGTGATGGACAGGGAGGCCTGGCGTGCTGCGATTCATGGGGTCGCAAAGAGTCGGACACGACTGAGTGACTGAACTGAACTGAACTGAACAGGACAGAACATAAAAGAATCATACGAACCATTTGGTGGGAGGTCTAGCACACCAGGCTGAGCACTGGATCCTCAGTTTGGAAAATACAGGGCCGGCACCAAGTGAGTTCTAAGAGGAACTTAAACGCATGTCATAGAAAAATTACCCCTCTAAGCACAAAATCCCAGACATTGTCTACGGAGTATTCCAGAACAGAAGCATTCATGAGTTAGAACTGAAGCAACAACTTCACTATGGTCATTAAAATTTTGATTTCATTGTGGGTCAAGTAAACATATCATTTCATTGTGAGATCATCAGTGACCATGGTCATCAGTGGCATCAGCTCCTCTTTAAAGCATAGACTGAGGTTAGAACAAGCAAGCGGAAACTGCTGTGAACTGTAAACACTCTGTCTATCCAACAACACAATTCCCTGAACATCCTCTCTTAGTGTTCCACTTGGGGAAAGAGACAAAAATACTACAATTCAAGAGTTCTAAGAAAAAGTACCTAAGGATTTTTATTTCAGTGAATTACAGCAACCACATGATAATTTGGTCCTATCTGGTTTGTGCTGCTTACATTGTTTATCATAGGCTTATGCTCTGGATGGAAAACAATTCTTAAGTATTTAAAAATGTATCATGTATTTCCTGACATCCTACAAATCCCTCAGGAGGGGAAAAAAAACCAGGATGATAATTTGCAAAGTTTGTTTTAAATAGTAACTTGCCACAGAGCTAGAAAAGACATTATTACCAACCCTAGATCTTTACCTTATCACAGATCTCCAGAGAAATCAATTACCCACCATTGATGGCTTCCTTCTGTTTGCCATAAAGTAAGGAAAACAAAGCAAACTTGTAGATTAGGGGACAGACAGTAATGACTTGAGGTACAGCGTCAAGAATGTATCTCTGAACAATGAAATAATCATCAGAGAAAAATGGCAAAATAACATGCCTAACCAACATGTCAGTCGTGTCCAACTGTGACCCCCACGGATTATACAGTCTGTGGAATTCCTAGGCCAGAATACTGGAGTGGGTAGCCTTTCCCTTCTCCAGGGGATCTTCCCAACCCAGGGATTGAACCCAAGTCTCCCATAATACAGGTAGATTCTTTACCAGTTGAGCCAGAAGGGAAGCCAGTAAAAGAAAAATGGCAAAACAACATGAAATAATTAACATAGTAAATGTTTTAGTGGGGAAAATGTTCAAGGAGGTCATGTACTGTACACATACATAGAATCTAGTTTCCATAATAAAGTCCTTATTCTATATCAATCTTATCAATATGCCAATATAGTGAAACTCTTGTACACAATTTGCAATAACTATTTTTATGAAAACATTTCTGTAACAGAAAATCTTTGGAAGATGTGTGTCAGAAAATAAGAAATCACCAGAAGAAAAAAAAAGAGCAACAGTCTCTCCTTGAGACAAGGGAATTGAACAAAACTTGACCCCAAAATTGTAACATCTATTACACATTCATCTTCTCAAGTCACCTTTCTACTCAAGCTATTACTGCTGCAGCTAGTTGACCAACATCTGCTTCAGTGCAACACAAACACCATTCAGAACCTCTCTGCAAGTGCTCGCTCTCTCTCATGAACTTGCACTGGCGTGGAAGTGGGAGTGAGTTAACCTTTTCGGGCAATACTTGCCAAGGGGTTATCTATGAATCGGAGTTATCCTATGAATGAATGCTCTTCTAATCTGTCATTATGGTGCAATATTCTGAGGTGCATTCTGGAAATCTCTTTAGAAAGTTACCAGCAGGATAAAGTCCATTTATCCTTAGTGGTAGGCAGCACCACCTTTCAACTCTACATGAACTGTCCCTCCCTCCCTGATATGTTCCTCACAATGGCTTTCCTTTGCTTAGGAACACTCTTAAAGTCTTTGCATCCAAGGTATTTTCTTAGGCTCCACTTTTGAGGGCACCCAGGTTAAGAGAATTGGTTGTAGATGTGGCCCTACCAGGAATACCTTGAAGAGGAAATTCTGGAACAGGTCTTGATTTGTACAGAGTCAACGCAGACCTTATGATGAGGGGTGGTGTGGAGGTAATAACCCCAGCATGCAGTTGTTTTACAAGGACCATTTATTTCACTGGTGGTAAACTTGATAAAGTACAGGTAGAAAGTGAAGCCTTGGTTGGTTAGCAGTGGCACTTGAATGAAAAGGGGAAATTAATTATCAATAATACAGATCGGCCACCTGTTGGTTATAGCTTGTAAGCTACAAAGGGGCCTTAGTGTTTAGCCTCGGTAAGTATCCTTTGCCAAAGTCAGGATTTTATAGAGAAACAATGAGATGCTGAGTCCTGGGACAGTGGTATTTGGGTGAATAAATCTGAAACTTCAGAATATCCAGCATAAGATGAGTGCTTTCCAAGGTGGTATCTGTGCTCCTAAAAACCTCCCCCCCTCCATCTATCTAGTTAGTTATGTATCACTCCCAAGTGAGTAACTTGGATAGCAACTGAGCAGATTCCACCTAAGCTGATAAGTTCTTTGTTATGAGGAAGACACTGCTGCTGCTGCTAAGTCACTTCAGTCGTGTCCGACTCTGTGCGACCCCATAGACACAGCCCGCCAGGCTCCTCCATCCCTGGGATTCTCCAGGCAAGAGCACTGGAGTGGGTTGCCATTTCCTTCTCCAATGCATGAAAGTGAAAAGTGAAAGTGAAGTCACTCAGTCATGTCCAACGTGAAGCGACCCCAGGGACTGCAGGCTACCAGGCTCCTCTGTCCATGGGATTTTCCAGGCAAGAGAACTGGAATGGGGTGCCATTGCCTTCTCTGGAGGAAGACACTACTCATTTACTAAAGAGTTTTGGGATCTGCAAACATGCTGTAGAAAGTCTTGAAAATGTTGGCTTAGAGAGGGAGATCTGCCAGGGTGGATAGGCGAGAGTTTATTGACATGGATGTATATTCTTGAGATCCGAGATAGAACATCCTGTCAATGACACCTGATCTATTCCTAATATGCTGCTAGAATAATTTCATGTGGACACAGTGGGGGCTACCATGATGGACAGAAAATTTAAAAGCCTCACAGACATGGGAGGGGGATGTTACAGTAGATTTAATACAGAAGACTGGGAGCTGTGTCACCTAACCATGTTCTCATGGAGTGAAACAAGAATGCTCGTTTGCTAAAGTCATAGGAAAGTAGATTAACTAGTGAAGTTAGACATTAACATCTTTGTGATGTAATAACTGGCTTCTTTATGTTGGAGATGACAGAAGGCAATGGTGTTATGAAAGTAGACTTTCCAATATCACTATACATGGTAGGATTTTAGGTCAGAGGCCCGGTGTGGTAATTAACTAATCAAGGAAAAGTGCAAGCAATCACCCATAAATGTAAGACAGGAGAACTAACCAGGATGCTTTGACCTGTAGAGACCTTTGACAATGGTGAAGTGACCTTAGGGGCTTCCCTGATGGCTCAGTGGTAGAGAATCTGCCTGCAATGCAGGAGATACCAGAGATGCAGGTTTGATCCCTGGGTTGGGAAAATCCCCTGGAGAAGAAAACGGCAACTGACTCCAGTATTCTTGCCTGGGGAATGCCGTGGACAGGAGAGCCTGGCAGGCCACAGTCCATAGGGTCGCACAAGAATTGGACACAACTTAGCAACAACAACAAACAAAGTGACCTAGGGATGAGATATATTATCTGGCTTAGAGAAACAGCCAGTAAAGATAGAATTGATCAAAATGAAGAGGTCAGTCACAGCTATTGTAAACCACGATCCATTAGTCGTTTTCCAGATCTAAATCAGTGATCAAACCTAAAATGTTTTCACTGATGGAGAATCCAGGCCTCCAACACATATAACTATGGGTGTACATTAAAGAGGAAATCAGAATACCCAGGCCACCTAAAAGCCTTTGTGTCTCATTTCTGAACTGATTCTGTTATCAGCAGAATCAAAACTGTGATGTTGAGAGTGAAAGTGTATGGAGACCTGATGATCAATGGGGTTCTGGCACACACAGCTCTCAGTCACTCCAAAATGTCTATGCATTCATTATGTGATTATTTTTCTGACTGTGTAATTCAGATGGATAAATTGTAACTGGAGAAGAATACTATGAACACTTTCTTAGTTGTCATTATGAGCCATTAAATTGGAGAAAGCCAAGTAGAAATGCCTGAAACCCTCCTCCCCCTCCACCACACAAGGAAAGTCAAAAGGAATGAATTAAAAACATTAATGCCCCCATCAAAAAATAAAAGATCTGGTGGGCAGTGTATTCTTAAAATTCATTTAATTCCCAGTTTGGGCACTGAAAAATATCAAATTATGCTAGATAATCGTGGAGTATCATAGACAGCACTTCAGCAACAGCTGGTGTGCCAACATATGGTATGGATACTCACACCGTTTAGTCTCTAAGTCATGTCCAACTCTTTGTGACCCCATGGACTGTAGCCCACCAAACTTCTCTGTTCATGGGATTCTCCAGGCAAGAATACTGGAGTGGGTTGCCATTTCTTTCTCTAGGGGATCTTCCCGACCCAGGGATTGAACCTGCATCTCCTGCCTGCCAGGTGGAGTCTTTACCACTCTGCCACCAGGGAAGCCATGGATATAGATACAGAAATGCAACACAGTCTCTGGTGCTGTGTGTGGCTGTTGATCAAAGTTAAGAACTTCTGAGAGAAGACATCAGTGAAAGAGTTAAAAAGTCAAGCCGGAGAGAGATGGTAGTTGCAATGATGAAAGGCAACAAGTTATTCATCTTCAAATACAAAAAGACTTTGTATCAAAAATGCAGGCTATTCAGTTGGAGAATGGACAAAACTAACTGGGCAGTTTCTTTACCAAAATACAACATCCAAGTGGCAACAACATCCAACTGGCAACTTAAATTCATTTGTTATCTAGAAAATAAAAATAAGATCACAATGGGATACTTCTAATCAACATTGCCAAAATGAATGAAAAGAAAGAATAGTATTGGAGGGCCATGCCTCAAATGAAATTCTCATGTATATGTCTTAGTGGTGGTGGTGGTTTAGTTGCTAAGTCATGTCCCACTCGTTGTAACCCCATGGACTGTAGCCTACCAGGCTCCTCTGTTCCTGGGATTTTCAGGCAAGAATACTGGAGTGGATTGTCATTTCCTACTCTAGGGAATCTTCCCAACCCAGGGATTGAACCCAGGTCTCTTGTACTGCAGGCAGATTCTTTACCAACTGAACCACCAGGGAAGCCCCATGTGTATGTCTTAGATGTAAATTGTGATTTCATGGGAGGACTGTTTGCCAGCATAGACTATAGAGTTGTATATCTGCAAACCTTATCACCTAGTGATTTCTCTCCTAGGTTCTTTCCTAGTTTTCACAAAAGAAAAATTCCTATAAATATTTAACAAAAGACAGGCACAAGAGTCTTTTAGAAGTGCTATGAATAACAGCCTCAAATTGAAAACCCACATGTGCATAAATGGTTGGCTGAATAAACCGTAATGGAGTCCTACGGAGCAGTAGGAATAAATAATTTACAGCTACATACAGTGACACAGATGGATCTCACAAAGATAATGTTGAGCAAAAGATGACAGATGCAAAGATGTACTGAAAAAGGCAGAACCAATCTATAGTGTTAGAAGTCAAGAGCATGGTATCCCCCTTGAAAACAGTTGATTTCTTTCTTGCCCTGGAGCTGGTTATCAGCATATGTCCTCTCTGAAAAGTCACCAATATTCAAACTTCTGATTTGCTTACTTTCCCTACTTTATACTGTGTTCCTTACGTGGAAAGGACAGCAGTGCATAAGCACTGTCTTGCCCCAGAGATGTGTTTATTCCTCTGTTTCTGCTTCAATATAGTCAGCAAGGGTTTCTGCCACCCTGTTATCCAGCAGATCATCACCCTGGTCATGAAACTGATGCCGTCATTTTCATTGCCATTGTACTAACCAGAAAGTGGTACTCTGAGTACCTTGGTAAGACTAATACACACTGCAGAAGGTGAGAGATAAGGCTCACCAAGGCTAATGGACCTGCCACAACAATCCTCAATCTCCGATTGTATGATTCCTGTCTACCTTATCTCCTCTAAGGGGCTTCCCAGGTAGCTCAGTGGTAAAGAATCCACCTGCCAATGTGGGAGACCTGGGTTTGATCCCTGGGTCAGGAAGATCCCCTGGAGGAGGATATGGCAACCCACTCCAGTATTCTCACCTGGAGAATCCCATGGACAGAGGACAAACAGTCAGAAAAAACAACAATCTCCTCTAAGGTACAGAGTGGTTTCTTGAACTTTGGCATGACTTAAAAAGAAAAAAAAAATTACTGGAATACAGTTGCTTTCCAAGGTTGTATTAGTTCCCACTGTCCAGCAAAGTCAATCAGCTAGTTGTATACACATATCCCCTCTTTTTCGGATTCCTTCCCATTTAGGGACGTGGTGGTGGTGGTGGATTAGCCAGAGTCACGTCTGACTCTTTCGATCTTGTGGACTGTAGCCCACCAGGCTTCTCTGTCCATGGGATTCTCCAGGCAAGAATACTGGAGTGGTTTGCCATTTCCTCCTCCAGGGGATCTTCCTGACTCAGGGATTGAACCTGGGTCTCCTATATTGTAGGCAGATTCTTTACCACTGAGCCACCGGGGAAACCCATTTAGGGGTGTGGGCTTCCTTTAAGCCTGCTGGGCTTCTTTAGACTCTGGAGGTGGCATCTGTCACACCTGGGATGCTAGGCCCGTGCACTGACCAGTTGATGCAGACATCCCTTAGCAAGAAAGGGTTCTGCAGCACCACCTGCCTCTCCACTCATGCCGTGTGAGCCCGCAGAGCTGGAACGGTGAGACGGAGCCCAGGAAAGAAGTGCTGAGTGGCATCTCTAGTAATCAACAAAGAGGGTCACAGAGCAGACTCCTCAGGCACTGAAGCCCGGTCTTGCCTCCTCTGGTGGAGAACTCCTCACTGTTATAAACACAGCTGCTGGGGCTTCCTTGGTGGCTCAGTGGTAAAGAATCTGCCTGCCAATGTACTAGCTATTGTAAACAGTGCTGCAATGAACAACGGGATACATGTTTCTCTTCAATTTTGGTTTCCTCAGGGTATATGCTTAGGAGTGGGATTGCTGGGTCACATGGTGATTTTATTCCTAGTTTTTACCATCTTCCATAGTGGCTGATTCAATTTACATTCCCACCAACAGTGCAAGAGCATTCCCTTTTCTCCACACCCTCTCCAGCATTTATTGTTTGTAGACATTTTGATGAGGGCAATTCTGACCGGTGTGAGGTGGTATCTTGTGGTTTTGATTTGCATTTCTCTAATAATGAGTCATGTTGAGCATCTTTTCATGTGTTTGTTAGCCATCTGTATGTCTTCTTTGGAGAAATGTCTGTCTAAGTCTTTTCCCCACTTTTTCATTGGGTTGTTCTTCTGGCATTGAGTTGTATGAGCTGCTTGTATATTTTGGAAATTAATCCTTTGTCAGTTATTTCACTTGCTATTATTTTCTCCCATTCTGAGGGGCACAGGTTCGTTCCCTGGTCCAGGAAGATCCCATATGCCCCAGAGTAAGTAAACCTGTGCTCCACAACTACTGAGTCTGTGCTCCAGAGCCCAGGAGTGCTGATAGCCTGTTCTCCACATCAAGTGAGAATTCCACTGCAGTGAGAATCCCCTGTGTGGCAACTAAAGAGTCACCCCCTCACCACATCTAGAGAAAGCCCACTCAGCAACGAAGACCCAGCACAGCCAATTAAAAATATAGCTTTTGGAGCCGCTCTGGCCCCTATTAGGGTAGAACAACTGACCTTGGCATAAGAGGCTCCGCAGCCAGACTAGTTCATCCTGATCTGCTTCTTCTGAATCCATCAGGCAGCCCGGGGCAGCTGCAGCAGCAATCCATGGAGCACTGTCTGTGATGTCTGTGGATTTGACCTTGAGAAGGTCCAGAAGGCAAACCTATGCGGAACAGATGACTTGGATTCACCTCGTTCTGCTACCTCAATGCTCAGTTTACATATGTAGCTTTCGAAGGGCTTCTCCATCACGAACCCATAGATCGCATTGTTCACAAACGCACTGTGTTACCATCACTCACTGCAGTGACTGTGCCTTGCATTTACTCTGCCACGCAACAGGCCTATCAGACGTGGTCTTACAGGCGATGGTTAAGGGAAATGATGCCTTCAGTGAGCAGAGGAGTTGGCTGTGGACTTGATAGTTCACCTTACAGGAGGAAGAGATGCCTGAGCTACGGATGGACACGGCTTCCCGAACAAATGGTTTGAAGGTTTAGTTAGGAACCAGGAAGAAGCAAGGTTAGAAGACTGCAGACAAGGAAATTTGGGAAACAGGTGGTGTGTGTGGGTCTCTTGGAGTGGCATAAATAGTCGCTATCTTTGGGTCTCTTTTCCATGATAACCAGACCATCTGCCCCATCATGGAAGAAGCGTCTAAAGCAGATGGACAGGATTCTCCCAGCAGAGGTCAGCTACCTTCTCTTTCCCAACCAGAACAGTTTTGTATAAAGGACCTGCACTCATTAACAGCATTGGCCTGATCTCAGATTCCTAAAGACAAGGGTGCTGGGCTGGGAGCCAAGGCTCAGTCTCAGCAGGGGAAGGTGTGAGGGTGCTTCTCCTCAGTGACTTAGGGGGGCTGTGCAAGCAGATTGAGACAAGCAGAGGCATCATCTGTGGAATGCATCTCATCATTTCCACACCCTCATGTGAGTCCAGCCTTGCACAGTCCTTATAGCATGACAGACACCCTTAGAGTTGCAGTTCACAAACTCTAGGCAAGCCTGGAGAATCCCAGGGACAGAGGAGCCTGGTGGGCTGCTGTCCGTGGGGTTGCACAGAGTCGGACATGACTGAAGTGACTTAGCATGCATGCATGCATTGGAGAAGGAAATGGCAACCCACTCCAGTGTTCTTGCCTGAAGAATCCCAGGGACAGAGGAGGCCGGTGGGCTGCTGTCGCTGGGTGGGTTCTCACAGAGTCAGGCATGACTGATGCGACTTAGCAGCAGCAGCAGTAGGCAAGAAGCAGAAAAGGAGAAACAAGACTGTACAATGTACTTTCAGACTGCATGGGTATCTTTTGTGAACTGACCCAAGGAGCATGGGGACCTATATGTCTGTACCTTTCTCTTAAAATATCCATTTATCTACCAAGAGGTATACAGTGACTTCATTTCATTCTAGCCTAGATTTATTGATGCTCATAAATGTTCATTTAGGAAGAAAAATAATCTTACCTAAGGCCTCTGCGTGGAGCAAGAATGAAAGGCTCAAATGGAGGACTAGGTGGTGTGACAGCTGAATGGGAAAGAGACGGTAATTACTGCCCACCGCTGAGCCTTGCAGACTGTGATGAGCCCTGAGTGCCCGCTGAATAGAAGGAATCTCTTCCTGTTCCAGATGAAGAATGACTCACGGTTAGGATGGTGCCTCTTTTTTCTTCTCACACAAAGCAGACAATGCACCTGGGGAAGCGGGGAGAAGGGTGCTGTCACCACAGAAGCAAGAATCATTGTGCAGCCTGGAGGATAACGACCTTCTCCATCTCTTCCTTCCTTTCTTCATTATTGACTAAAATAGTATCATCTTCAGCTTCTTGTGTGTGCTCTTGTATTACACTGGGTGCATAGTGATAATAGTCATTAAATTACTCCATTTCCAATCACAAGAGAAAAAATATTTCATGCAGGGACTTCTCATTTCCACTGGGAAACACGTATCAGAACATGGAAAGGAAATCGCTGATTTATAGAGTATGTTCCAGATATCTGGGTGGTGTAACATATACCAAGGGAAACTGTGCATAAGAATGAGGAATCAACAGCCTCCCCAAAGACAGAGCTATTTAATTCATAATGCTCCTGAACCATTTTAGTGGCTTATTCAAAGAGGAAATAGAGGAAAATGATTATAGATGGAGACAATGAAAACTAACATTAGTGATGAACTTTCTATATGTCAGATACTTGAAACAGTATCCCATTTAATTACAGCAAGTGATGCCATTTCCCCATTTTAGAAGCGTGAATGTTAGACATGAGTTATTGATAACTCGTCCAAGGTCACTTCAAGCTTGTGAACAGCTAAGCTTGGTATTTAAACCTAATTCTGTCTACTTCAGATTTTTTTTTCCTACTTTATCTTCTCAGGACAGCCAGGAATTGGATGCTGCCTGAGGTTTCTTGATAAAAGTGAAAGTGTTAGCCCCTCAGTCATGTCGGACTCTGTAACCCCATGCACTGTAGCCTTCCAAGCACTTCGGTCCTTGGAATTTTCCAGGCAAGAATACCAGAGTGGGTAACCATTCCCTTCTCCAGGAGATCTTCCCGACCCAGGGATCGAACCTGGGTCTCCTGCATTGGCAGGTGGATTCTCTACCACTGAGCCACCAGGGAAGCCCAACACCAGCTCATGGAAAAGATCCTGAGAGTATATCTTCACCCAAGCTCAGTAAGACACCTCCTAAATTCGCAAAAAAGTAAACCCAGACCATTATTACTAGGACTCAGCCTTGTTCCTGGGGACCTGAAGTGTGTAGCTGGGATGGCAGGGGAGAAGCCGAGAGTAACTCTGGGTTTCCTTAAGTGTGAAAAGCGGGCACCTGATAGCTTTTATGTACAAAATAAAAGTCTGAGGGTTGGGTTTCTGTGTCATTAACAAAGATGTTTTAGATCAGCTTATTTATTGTCCACTTCAATGAGTTTCATTACTTTAATCAGGCTTAAGAAAATCTCTGAATTTTGGATTACCTCCTCTGAATTACTATTTTATCAAAAGGTACCATCCATCTAAAAAATCACATGGGGGAAAAAACCTGGGTTTCTTTGTTCATATTTGCCCCCCAAGTTGAGAACTGTACTCCAATAAAAAGAACAACAACTCCTAAGGAATATTTTAAACAAGACAAAGTAGAGTTGATGTCTTGCCCCAGACCCCCTCCCCATTATCATTTTTCCAGCAGTATACCTGTGATTATCTGTTGGGTGATCAAGGATTTCACTATTGCATTCTGTTTTTCCATGAATGTTAAGCAAAAGGAAGAGGCAATTACTGAGTCATTATACAGAAAATAAGCCCTTCCAAGCACAATCTTACAGTCTAGCCTATGTGAATGACATCAATGATGCCTGCGATGCTATTCTTATCTTTTGGCTCATGGGAAAGTGATAGGAATATATAAACTCATTTCCATGAACTAGCAGATAGTTAAAATATTCTAGATGTCAGTGTCTCCCATGAAGAAAAAGATGACAGCTCAATACTCTTATAATTTGCTAAGTAATCCTTGCTGTATTTGCTGTGGCCACATGTTCTGTGAAAAGAAGGAAACTACCCATTTTTAAGAGCATAATGACATTACATATTTTCACAATTATTTCAGACAAAATATAATACCAAAATACATTAAGAAAACTCATTATCTCTTTTCTCAAAGTTAGCCAGAGGAACGTTACCAACTTATACATTTTTAAATTATTTTTAAGAAATGAAAAGTTTTCCTTTACTCTGCTTAAAGCAAATTCTTTTTTCTTTTTATTAATAGAGACACCAAACATCTTGCTGATAAAAATGGCAACATAATTTATAAACTAAATTTAAGGTTGCCTTAATAAATCATAGGGAATCAATAAGGCTTTATTGCATATGAGAAAATTCAAGGTATCACATTAATATATATATTCACACACCCATCATTTTACTGATAGTTCTTATTTTGGACAAATATATATGATTTGTCATAGCTTATTTGCATAAATTCATAATGGTTATTTGCAGAGAAAGAGCTTTCATAAAAGGAAAACTATGAATTTGTCCAAAATTAAGAATGTGAAGAAAGAGATGATTAATGTCTGTGTGAGAATAACATTTTTAACAAAACATCTCAATTTTTTTTTTTTTTTTAGAATAGACTGTCTTTGTCTTCACAATATATTCAGGCAGGTATGAAAAAAGAGAACACACATTATTTAAATAACTTCAATTATTTAATTCCCCATTTGCATTTTAATATAAAATTTTGACTGCACCACCTGAGACTTTTTATAAGGCCAGAATTTAAATATTAAAGTAATTAAGTACTGAGAAAATTGGGAAAGTTTTCTCTGATCTATTAATAATTGTGTTTGCCACCAACCACTGAACCCAAGTATATCACACTAGGAAGAAGAAAAGTACTCCTGGTTATAAAAAGTTCCCTAAATTCTGTAATGTGGTCTCAAATTTGAATACAGGATAGTAAACATTATGTATACTAGTCCTCATTCTAAGCAAAAGAAAAACAATTACAATGAATTCAGTGCTATATTCTTTCCTTTCTCACAGAGGCAGAAATTCAGAGGTTAAGAAAATTGTTAGGTAAATTAATTCCTAGGATGGTTCTTAATACCCTTAATGTGTAACCTTCAATATATTTGACATTGAGGTGATTACCAAAATTTGTATTTATTTATCCTACATACAGTCTGGGGAGGTGTGTACATACTGGGACTAGGTTACATCTTTGTATTGCTATAAAACAGGTCTGGTTGATGTTCTCTATTTGTGCCAACCCATTTTTTTTGTAGTTATTTGTTTCATTATAAATTTCATAACACACTGAACCTCCTGAGTATGGAGGTAAAGTACATTTAAATTCAGAAAAGGCTAAGAAAAGTATTAGACCATACACAATTGGCCTTTTAATGTTTGTGTGAAATATATTTGCTTTCATTTTGAAGATAAAGCAATTGTATGGATGACATTCTGGGGGCTCCTTTTTCCATCATGAAAGTCACATGATGAAACTCACAGCTGTTTATACCCCAGCTGACAGAGTGGCCACCCTATGCAGACATGCATATGTGCATCTCTGAGCTCCACATTTGCAACACCAGGCAGCAAATTTACCAGAGCTTTTCAATTGTACTTATCTGAAAGCCAATAGGGATTATAAAAATGCGTGTATTTCCAGTGGCATAATCT